>NC_072896.1:96120530-96423560 GCF_027943255.1 Anastrepha obliqua | reverse complement strand
GGCAGACCGCTTTCCAAATTTGCGCCTCATAAGGCAGCCAAACTAGGCCCAAGCCCCGAAAGTTATCGCCTCACATCTGCCTCATTAGGTGCAGGTTAGAAAAACCGAACTTCGGTAATACTCCGGATGCCCTTCTACAAATCAGTTAGGGATTCCAATTTATGCCTAAGTGAGACACTGCCACAGATTTTCGTGACCACAACCAAATTTGGCATTGTTCTGGCATGCCAATCTTTGCCTTGCCTAACGTGGGCCTGGTAAGGTAATAATGAGGCGTGCCTCAGTAAGGCCTGCCTAATTCGGGCCTAACTGATTCTTTGGCATGCCTCACTGTAATTCTAGTCGGGTATATCTCTGAATTGGATCCTCTGAAATTAAAAAACCAAACAGATTTCGTTAAAGATATGTTAAATCTAGTAATTAATTGAAGGAATAAGCAGAATAAATCTTTTTGACAAAAAGGCGGTTTCTCAAAACAAAAATCGATTTTTGACCAAAATTTCGGCCTTGAATTGTTTATAAAAAAATATTTATTGGTGATAAATATCTTCGATTAATTACAAAAAAATATATTGTACTATATTTAAGAAGCTCGTGCCAAAATTTGAGACTAATCGGTTAAGTTATTTCCGAGTAATGGTTGTCACCGACTTTCAAGCACTTTGAAACGTTTTTTAAAATTTGCGTGTAACTTCGAAAATATTCACCGGAACGATATTAAAATTTCTGTGTGTATTCTTAAATATATGGACATTAAGAAAAAGAATCGATTTTTTGAAAATTATAACTGTATATAACCCATTAATAGATATCTGACTTGGAATAACTCCATCTATAGTGCAATAGGCAAATTCTATGGTATGCTACGATCATTATGGACTACTCAATAGGAGCATTACGAACATAATTCGTATTGAACTTATTTAGCTAGAAAGGAATAGCACTACGAAGAGTTCTGGGAAGAAGAAGAAGTAAGAAAGCTAATAATTTGAAGCAGAAATGAGCAACCAATGTCAGTTTCAATAACATTTACTAATCTTAGTACAAATTTCATTACATAATTATTTTTTATTTATTCTCTTAAGTACAACTTTCAGCGATAACTTTGTACACGTGCGATCCAGTGGATTAAACATTTATGATATGGCCTCCAAATAAGGGCGGCGTATTTTAACCTGGAACGAACGAATATAGTTAACAACAATTTCAGGGTAAAAGGGTTCGTAAAATTTGAGCTATTCCGTTGTACAAACCCTAAGCCAGAATATGATTTTTATATGATGAAACTAACATGACTATTAAATGAAAAACGATGGCAAAAATATTAAACCTAAATTTTTGGATTGATTTAAATTGATTAGATTTAAATTGAAGTACAACATTGGATATACTCGTACTGTAGAAAGTATGAAAGATAATGGGGATTTTGAAAAAAGTGACATGTTAGCATTTTTTGATATTTAAAGAAAATTAAGATTTTTAACACCACTAAAACAAATTTGCCTATATCTACGTGAAGACTGCATACGTCAGTTGACGCCTTAGTTTCAGTTTTTAATCGAAACTACTTTTAAGTCGTCGCTTTTAATATAGGGTTTTTCAAATAGAGGTGTTATTTTGGTATTCAAAGAAAAATGCTATTCTCTAATATAAATGATCGGATGTTTATTTTATTATAAAGAGGAAGGTGTAGTGGAAAATAACATCAGGCAAATGACCACTACGACCACGCTTACAGGACAATATGCTTTTTATGAAATTTTCCATAACCCTATGTCCCCGATAGCCTCACGAATTACATCTTTGAGGTCTTGAATCGACCCTGGGCTGTTGGCGCAGACCTTCTCTTTCACGTGACCCCAAAGAAAACGGTCCAATTATGGACGAATAACACTAGTTTGAGGTTAAAAGGATAATACAGAATTCTATGAGAAATACATCAGTCTGAAACTAGTTCAAAATATACAAAAAAATCTAGTTCAACTATGGGCCAAAAGCACTAGTTTGAAGTTAACAGGATAATTAACAAATTTTATTAGAAATTTACCAGACTCAAACTAGTTCAAAATATGCAAAAAAATACTAGTGAAACTACGAACCAAAAGCACTAGTTTGAAATTGAAAGCATAATTAAAAATTCAATCAGAAATATAACAGTCTCCAACTAGGTCAAAAAGGAGACAAAAATACTAGTCCAACAACGGATATTTAAAAAAATGTATCAAAAATAACCAGTCACAAACTAGTTCAAAATAGACAAAAAAATACTAGTCCCACTACGTACCAAAAACACTAATTTGACCTTAAAAGGATAATGAAAAAATTCTATCAGAAATATACCAGTCTCAAACTAGTTCAAAAATACTTCAATTATGGACCAAAAGCACTAGTTTGAGAGTTAATTAAATAAAATAAATTCATGAATACACGGTACAAATGAGTACAAGGTAGTTATGATTTACTCGAGAACTGAAAAAAAGATAGATAGCTTGGCTTTATGCTAGAACTATTATATATAAAGGGTGATTAATTTAGAGGTATCGAATTGTAAATTGGGTTATCTTTATTCTTTTTGTGTAGAACCACTCATGACATTTATTTTTCAAAGATAATCCCTTTCAAATGTTGCCGTAACTGCTCAGTAATTCCACCATCCGTAAACACCGATTTTGAATGACTCGGTAGAGGACTTCCGTCGGTTCGGTCCACAAATAAAAGTCTAAAGATGTGAAATCACAGGATCTTTGTGGCCAATCCACTGGTCCGAGGCGGGAGATAAATTGCTCACCGAAAAGACAGCAAACGACGCAGTAAATCCACTGTTTCACGGGCAGTACGGCAAGTAGCGCCGTCTGCTTGGAACCAAGGCAAACTTGTTGTGGAGATCACGGGCTTAAATTTCCGTCATCAGAAAGTCGTTTATCATGGCGTTATAGCGTTCGCCATTCACTGTGACATTGGTGCCAACTCCGCCTTTGAAGAAATATGTGTCGATGACTCCTCCAGCCCATAGACCACACCAAAGGTCGTTTCCAATGGATGCAATGGCTTCGGGTTGCTCTTCAACTGAAATACTTCAATTTTACTTATTAACGTAGCCATTAAGTAAAAAATGGGCCTCATCGCTAAATTATTAAGTACACCATAAGTTGCTTTGAGCGCACAGTGCACACTTTTCACAGAGCGTCGATTTTCACAATTCAATTTTACGATTTGTAGACGTCGTTGATGCGTAAGTCTTTCCATGAAGAAATGTCAATGAATACTGAAAACACATTTATTTAGTTTAACAGTGGTCACGAGGTATCTGTAAAAAAAATCCTATTGGGAAAAGTACCTTCAATCTGATCACTCTTCATATTTGGTCGTCAAGGAGATTTGTTTTCGTTGAATATCGAAACATAATTTGAATTGCCCAAAAAAACGACTCGTGTCGTTTGGCGGCGAGAAATATTAAAGAAATTCAGCTACGGAGGTTCATAGTACTTCTAAGGGGTCGGTGACGAAGCTTGGATCAAATCGTATGCATATGAGTCGGAAATATAGAAATAGGTGACAGTAAGGGTGTTCCCAGACGAGCTTAATCCAATAAAAGTTGTTCGCAGCAAAAGCACCTCAGAGCAGATGGTCGCCTGTTTTTTTCGAAAGACTGGTCATGTCACAAATGTAAGACCAGAGAAACTTAAAATCGTTAATTCTGAGTGGTACATAACTATTGTATTTATTTGTCAGAAGAGAATTAAGGAAAATCGATCGCCGAAGACGAGTCGTACTTCAACAAGACACGTATCGGCTCACACAAAAGAGTTTCTGAGCACTCAAAATATCGAACTAATGGTTCATCTGCCTTATAGTCCTGCTTTGGCAACCAATAATTACTTTTTGTTACCAAGCAGAGAAAATAAAATGTGAAGTCAAAGTTTTTCAACGCCTGAAGGAGCCTTTAAACTGCTCCTTGTTTTGGAGTTATCCACTTCCGAATTTAAAAAGACTGTGAAAATTGTTGCAAGCTAATGCAGCAGTACATTGGCTTTCAAGGAGAATAGTTTGAAAAACAATAAAATCATTTTAATTATTTACTGCATTTCCATTATTGCGCTATGCTTTTCGACTTCAAGCGGCTTCAGTTTATTTCGCGTTTTGCCGTTGCAACCACCATCAACAAAGCTCATGGACAACCATTCAAAATCGCTGCTTTGATTTTGGAGAATTCGTGTTTTTCCCACGGCCAACTCTACGTTGTCTGTTCGCGAGTTGGAACACAAAAAAATGTACATATATTTTTTTACACCAAATTAAAAATTCAAAAATTTTCTATCTACATTTCTTGGCACAAAGTAAAGAAATGCATAGGTAAAAAAACGATTTTAAATCTCTCAAAATACGTGTGTGTGTTTTTTTGGACGTAGTAACGCGTGCCGGGTACGAACTGTGAACTGTAAATGCGTCTAACTTCAACACAGACTAGGCTTTCATTTTTTCAAATTGGAAGTTTTCATTTCGGTATTCATATGCCAAACCCAACAAGAAAGTATTGGAAGGCCGATGTGGGATCAAAGAAAACATAAATTCGCCTACTTCTCGTGAAAATCGCTTTAATCTATGAGAGTTGCAGAAGGGTTGATGTTAGTCATGTCTTCGCTGATTTAGTTGAAAGAAGCTAAAGTTGCAATCTTACAGAGGTGAAAGCTTCAGTTGTGCCGTGGCTTACTTATACCGATTTCCCTTCAGTGCAGCCCATTTGTTTGATTATTTGTTACGCAAAGCCCTTCCATTGACTTAAGTAATCCAAAATTACTTCAAAATATGTCGCCAGAATGCCCACCAAGCGTAACAGGTAATAACTGATTGCACATAGGGAATTAAGCAACGTCACGCAAATGACGCAAACACTCGCTAATATATGGCAGGTAGGTGTGTATGTGTGCGTGTGGATAACGAATGCAATGAAGATACAAAACAGAAATTTGTTGCATGTGCGATAAAATGGAAATTGCTGCAATAACAAAGCAGCGGTAAAAAAACAAAAATACAACCAAAAGTAAGTTAAGTATGAAAAGACACAGACAAGCAAACAAAAGCAACGGGCAATCAACAAAATGCATTGCACGCCGACAGCAACAAGTCAGCGCGACAACAAGCATTGCATGCGAATTTCGTTGCATGCACACACACACATACGCACAAAATGCCACATTTTTTATTTTTTCAAATGTTTCCACAAATCAACAGCGAACGCGTCAACTACCGCGGAGGCGGCGAGCCGGTGTCACGACTCTGTGATTTGGCGATGATAAAGCGAATTTGTAGCACCGACACCGCGGCTTGCGACAGTGTTGCTGGCGAAATGGTGCAATAAATTGTAACAAATTAGCGCCACATGCAGCTAGCAACACAACTGAATTTGTGGCTTGAGTGTCGGCGGGCGACCCTTGGATAATGCATGGCTAAATTTCTGAGCAAACACAGAGAGCCGATAGTCGAGAGCTGCGATTGTATATGATGCGGTGGCGGGGGAGTGGGGCGTGTACTAGTTGCATATTGATAGTGAGGTGATAAAAAGTCACAAAGAAAAATATTTCGGTTTTATTGAAGCAATGTTTTTTTATTTGTTTAGTTGTATGAGTTTGAAGGTGTCTGCACACATGCACACATTCACTATGGAAACGGAGCCATGGAGCGCGGGTGTCAGTGTCAGTGACGCCAATTGCACCCAAGCCATGTTGTCGTTTCTTTTGCATACATTTCTTTTCAGTCCAATAAATTTTAATCTTTTTTGACGTTTCGACAGCAAAGTGCAGATTAGTGTATGGAATTACTCGACTTTGAATAGGCGACGCACACACACATAAATATGTCACATCTGATTTTGACTTTGGGCACCACCACGGTTTTTATGCCAAATCAATTTGTAGATGGCTAAACTAGGCCTTCATGTGCATACTTACATACATACATGCATACAAACATATGTACGTGCATACATACGTATATACTTACACATACACACGTATGAACGCTTGGACATCCACACAGCAGTGCTTCTTTGATATTTACAGAGTTCTACTTTTCCGCCACGTCTGTGTTTGGTCACAGCGCGACGCGCCAAATAGGGGTTAATTGCTTCTACATAATTTGACAGTTAAACTTGGAATTTGTGAAAATATTTGAACACAGAAAAAAAACGAAAAAATACTAAAGTGTTATAAAATAAAATAAAAACAATAAAGACTAGACAACAAAATGAAAGAAAATGAAGTAAAAGCGAAAAGTAAAAAAACTAATAAAGTTGAAAAAAAGTAAAAAATATATAAAATGAAGTGAAACAGAACAAAAAAAATTAAATAATTTTAAAAAGTAAATAAAGAGAGACAGACATAAATAAAAAGAAAATTAAAACGAAACCTTAAAATTAAGAAAGCAAAATTTGTAAAAGCAAAAAATAAAAATTAAATGAAGTAAACCAAACAAATTGTAATGTAATAAAAGTTAACAAGCAAAAAACATAAATAATTTAAAAAAATTAAAAGTAAAAAGTGAAAAAGCTAAAACTTTAATAAAGCAAAATAAAATCGAAATCAAAATCAGAACTTGAACTAAAATAAAATATAACGAGGTAAAATTAAACAAAAGTATATAATTAAATAAAAGATTCACGATGATGAACTTAATGACTGTTTTATTAGTATTGGTAAGAAAACAAACTGTGCAACAGTTTCAATTTATGACAGTTAGTGAAGTAAATGTCTTGAAAGCTTTATCCAAAATAAAGTCTAATGCTGTAGGCAAAGATGACATCTCGTTAAAATTTGGCATCCAATATAAAGGGTGTTTTTTTAGAGGTTAGGTTTTCAAGTTGGCACTACTTTTTTCGTAGATGGTCTTTTTGACAGCTGTCACTTGATTTATGCTCAGTTTGGTTTGCCATTTCATAATGAATAGACTTACACCTGAACAACGTTTGCAAATCGTGCAAATTTATTACGAAAATAATTGTTCGGTTCGCGCGAGGCATCGAAGAAAATTTTGTTCAGCGATGAAGCTCACTTTTGGTTGAATGGGTATGTCAATAAGCAAAATTGTCGCATTTTGAGTGAGCATAATCCACAAGCCATTGCTGAGACGCCGTTACATCCTCAAAAAGTCACTGTTTGGTGTGCTCTATGGGCAAAGGGAATCATTGGTCCATATTTCTTTAAAAATGAAGCCGGCCATAATGTTACAGTCAATGGAGAGCGCTATAGAGCCATGATTAATGACTTTTTCGTGCCTGAATTGGACGATGTTGATGTGGACGACCTTTGGTTCCAACAAGACGGCGATACATGCCATACAGCCAACGCAACAATCGATTTATTGAAGGAAACTTTTGGTGAGCACATTATCTCGCGCCGTGGACCTGTGGCGTGGCCTCCAAGATCGTGCGATATAACACCGCTGTACTATTTCTTGTGGGGCTATGTGAAGTCGCTTGTCTACGCAGATAAGCCCGAGACGATTGACGTCTTGGAAGAGAATATTCGGGGCGTTATTGCTGACATACGGCCCCAATTGCTGCAAAAAGTGGTCGAAAATTGGGCCTCTCGACTGGAATTTATTCGAGCCAGCCGCGGCGGCCACTTGCCCGAAATCATTTTTAAAACATAATGGCAAACCCTTATCTTTATAATAAAGCTAAATTCTTGGCCATAACATTAAATTATATACATTTTATTTCATCTTGAAAACCTAACCTCTAAAAAAAACACCCTTTATAATAGGATCCCTTGCCCATAAAATAAACCATTGCTTGACTAGGTCATGTTTCCCAGCAGTATGGAAAAAGGCTATAGTTTCCCCAGTCGCAAAAAAGACAAATGATATTTATGCTGGGAGCTATAGACCTATCAGCATACTGCCCACATATCATCATTTGTATAGGACAATCGTCTGCTCTCTCCACTACAATCTGGCTTCAAATAAAGTCACAATTCCTCGACAGCAATGGTTAAGATACTGGACGATATTAGAATTAGTTTTGACAACGGAGACTTGTTTCTAATTTGTTTACTTGATTTTTCTAAAGCATTTGACTCAGTGGATCACAAATTGCTATGTTTGAAGCTTAAACACTATTTCGGCTTCAAAGACAGTGCGGTGAAGCTTATGGCCAGCTACCTTGGTGGCCGAGCGCAGAAGGTCAAGACCAGTAAATTAACAACTCCGTCTAGATATGCACACACTGGTGTTCAGCAAGGGTCTACCCTTGGTCTACTTTAATTCAGTATTTTTGTTAGATATACAATTGTACTTGTTCCGTCGTATTGGTCTCGTTGAAGAACTATGTTTCAAAATAAACAGTGATTTGTCTGCTGTTTATATTGTATTTGGGCTAATGATAACTCTTTATTTTTGAACACGTCAAAGTCGTATGTGTTACCTATATGTTAGTGTGGTGCATGTTGACAATATCCCTAGTTCCCTTAGCTTTATGGATAAGGCAAAAAATCTGGAGTTTATTCTTAGCACAAAACTTCCCTGTGCTGACCATATAAATAGGGTTGTGAGGAATATTTATGCTACATTGCGTAAGCGGAGAGTCTCTGCAACATTCGCCAGAGAAAACAAGGCGCAAATTAGTTCTCCAGTTAATTATGCCTCTCATTACCTACTCTGAGGTGGTATTCAGCAAACTTGACTCCACATCTTGCCCTAAACTTAATGTGGCATTTAATTATGCCACGCGGTATGTATATGGGAGAGTCTCTGCAACATTCGCCAGAGAAAACAAGGCGCAAATTAGTTCTCCAGTTAATTATGCCTCTCATTACCTACTCTGAGGTGGTATTCAGCAAACTTGACTCCACATCTTGCCCTAAACTTAATGTGGCATTTAATTATGCCACGCGGTATGTATATGGGATTGGTAGACATGATCATATATCTGTCTGGCGAGCAAGGCTACTGGGCTGTTGCCTTAACAGTTACCATATTTGTCTGCTAGAAATTGCATATTTACATTGTTCAATTCACCTCCCTACCTGACAGAGAAGTTGATACCAGTAAGGTCTCGCAGACACAACAAATTCATCGTTCCAACATATAATTACTTAGCATCATCTAGATTATTATTCAGTAACGCTGTTTAAGTATGGAACTCATTGCCTGACACTGTGAAGGCTGGCCGTAACAGATTTGTCAACAGAACACAAGTCTATAATTACATATTATACTTTCAAAGTGTTTGATTGCTTTGAATTAGGGCATTCAATTTCTATCTATATTTTTTAATTACTACTTTTGGTTTTTCTTTTCTAAATTCCTCTTTTATTTTCCAAAGCCTTATCTTCTTATTATTTTATTGGTCTATGAATAAGTTCGTGCGGTTTTTTTCGAAATTTGAATTTCGGATCATTCCCATGGCTTTTAAACGTTTGGAAATGGTTGATTGATCAACTCCCAAAGTTTTTGCAACCTCTTCTTGCGTTTGAGCCGGATCTTGATCGAGCAATTCCTCCAATTCGGTATCCATGAACTTTGGCGGCGCGGCCAAAATCACCACTTTTAAAGCGTGCAAACCACTTCTGGCACGTTCGCTCAGCTAGAGCATGCTCACCATAAACTTCCACCAAGATACGATGACTTTCGGCTGCTTTTTTCTTCATATTAAAATAATGAAGAAGAATTCCCCGCAAAAACACATTATTTGGCACGAAATTCGACATTTTCAAGTGTGGTAAAAATATTGTTGTTTACGCTTCAAATAAAAAACTTATCCTGACGTTTGTGCCTTACGACAGTAGCTCTCCAATGAATGTTTGGAAATGTGGATCGATGGAATAATAATCAAGTTACGCCATCTGTTGTAAAACCGCACGAACTTATCCATAGTTAAGTTACATAAATTGGATTGACTTATTAATGAACTGGTGGATAAATTTAGACTAAGAAACTTTCATGTTAAAATCATTCTAGTTATACAAGAATATACTAATGTTGAAGTACTATTAAAAGACCTTAGACTTACTTTGTACTATTGATATAAATAAATAAATATATAAATGAAAATGTAAATGTAAAAAAATGAAAATGAAATAAAAATATTAAAAGTGAAAAAAAAAAATTCAAAAAAGACGAAAAGAATAAAAGGAAAATAAAATAAATCAAATTGAGATAAAATCATATTGTAATGAAAAAATTTAACTAAATAAAAAAGTACTGAAGTAAAAAAAAATAAATTAAAATAAAAGATAAAAATAGGAGAAAAAGAAATTAATTAAATTAAAATTAAATTAAATAAATAAAATTGAATAAAATATAATAAATGGAAACAAAGTTGAATCTAAGAAAATTTATATAGAATGGCTTAAAAATCAAATAACTAAAATCATTAAATTAAAAACAAAAAAAAACACAAAACAAAATTAACTAAGTTAAGGCATAAGCCACGCATAGACCTTTTGGTCCCTAGCGATACCAAGTGGATGCTGTGGAATAAAGTAAAACAAAAAAATAAAATAAAACTAATTAAATAAACTATAGTAAAATGAAGTAAAATAAACAAAATAATATACAATTTTTTTTTAATTAAATCAGTCAATTAAAATAAAATTATAAAAATTAATATTTAGAATAAGATATAATTAAGGGAAGTAAAACATAAAAAAAATTTACGGAGTAATATAAAAATGAGTTAAGCCTATTCCCGACTCTTTTGAACGAAATTTTTTTTATGGAGATTTTCAAGATTTTGGGTATCTTTCTCTAATACACTTAAGCATAGAATGTCTTCTTTTGGCTGATTTTCGCCAAATTTCAACCTACACAGATAAAGTTCGTTTGCTTTCTAGATATGTATGTAAATAAATTCAGTAAAGTGGAAAATAAAATAAATTAAAAGGAATTAAATTGAATAGAAAACAACAAAAAGAAAGGAAATGAAATTAAATAAAATTAAATAAAATAAAATAAAAGAAATTAGAATCAAATTAAATTAAAAAATATACAATAAATAAAATAAAAGAAAATGAAAAAATTTAAGTTAAACAGAAAATGAAATTAATAAAGCGAAGTAAAGCAAAAATAAATAAAATAAAATACAAACTAAACAAAATAAGGTAAAATAAAATAAAAAGCGAAACAAAAATAAATAAATTAAAATAAAATAACAAAAAGGAAGGAGGTACAGGTGCAATTGACGTCGGAGCACTGCACGGCAAGCTGATCCTGAAACTTAGAAATTACTTTTGTAGAAAGGCCGGAAACTCTGCAGTTCACAATGCAGTCAGTGCAGCTGATCACAAATTTGCACCTCTCAGAATGATGCATGACTTTAACAGCAGGAACACAACAACAAAAATGGACAAAGTTGAACAATGGCCACGAATGCCCATACATGGCGTATATCACAACGAGTTGAAAAGCCCGCATGTTGACGCGAAACTGTCGCGCTTATGGCTAATCAATATATTTGCTATGCAAGATGGGATAGTACCCACGCGAAATTATGTAAAGTACATCATCAGAGAGCCCAATGCTCCGGAAGACATATTTCGTAGATCTGGCGGTCACGGCGAAACTCTACACCATGTTCTAGCTGGGTGTACTCTATACACAAACTCTTTCTACCTTAAACGGCACAACGATGTTGCAAAAATTATACACCTTTGACTTTCTCAAATGTACGATTTTCACCGTGAGAAGACACCCAGGCAAGACAGATATGTTCCAGAACCAGTGC
Organism: Anastrepha obliqua; assembly: GCF_027943255.1. Classification (NCBI taxonomy): domain Eukaryota; kingdom Metazoa; phylum Arthropoda; class Insecta; order Diptera; family Tephritidae; genus Anastrepha; species Anastrepha obliqua. Next base: position 96,411,841 of record NC_072896.1, on the reverse strand, counting down.
ATGAAGATAATAGCATGCTTCTCTATTAAGACAGAACAACCCTTACGAACACCACAAGAACTCGTAATAAACCTGACATACTTGTGGTAAATAATAATGACAACACTGCTTCTGTCATAGACATTGGCATCTCATCGATAAAACCTACATAGAGAAAATCAGCAAATACTCCGATTTAGGGATTGACATCAAGCGGCAGTGGAAACTCAGAAAGGTCTTTATCTAATATATATTGCCACTGATCATATCGGTTCACGGACTCGTTCACGTAAATCTGACGGAAAACTTCAAGAAGCTCAAATTGGAGAAGCACCTTATCTATGACCTTCAAAACGCGGCTCTGAAGAAATCTTGCCACATCATAAGAATTTTCCTTCAGTAAATTAGTTATACATATTTATTATTATAATATTTACACCCTCACCTATAAGTTCTATTTTAATTTAGAGTACGATAGCTAAAAACTTATTACAACAATGGAGACATCTGACTTAGAGCTAAGCTGCCACCAAGTTGTGTAAGTGTCTACCAAAGAATGGGATGTTTTAACAAAAAAAGGAAAAATATTAAATAATAAATAACAAATAATAAATAACAAATAATAAATAATAAAAAATAAATAATAAATTAAAATTGAAAAATAGAAAAAATATGAAATTAAAAGAAAAAAAGGTAAGTAAAATAATATAAAATGAAATTATGTTAAATTAAGTTAAATTGTATAAATAGGTACAGCAGTTAATTAAATTTGACGTATTTAATTTAATTGTTATTAAATTAAAATAAAAGATAGAGTAAAGTCGGGTCTTGCATCACCACCCTTGCTATTCTCCTGTTCACTCCCAACTAGGGAAGAATGGAAGACAAATCTTACCGAAATCGATGGCCCTCTGACTATATATACAGATGGTTCAAAACAAGACGGCAAAGTGGGATTTGGAATCTTTTCCAATTCCCCTCACATCAATCTATCATTTAGATTACCCGACTACTGTAGCGTATTCCAAGCGGAAGTATGCGCTATCTGGTATGCTGCGAAAACTCTCTTAGAAAATAGAATATCACTAGAGGATATCCGCTTTTTCACCGACAGTCAAGCGGCCGTTCGAGCACTCAGCTCCTCTTATACCCACTCAGATGTGGTTCGATCCTGTCTCTTATCTCTTAACGAGATAAGTGTTCAGAATTCTGTCCAAGTTATCTGGATACCGGGTCACAGTGGATTCGAAGGTAACTGCAAAGCTGATGAGCTCGCAAGAGCTGGAGCTGCGCAATCATATGTTAGTAACTTACCCACAATCCACATTCCGCTCTCAACATGTAAAATGCTCATCGATCGAGAATTTCACAGCATTGCTGATCGGAGGTGGCGAGTGGAAACTACTTGCGTTACGATCAGACAAATCTGGCCATCCTACAATCTGAAACAGACAAAAACCCTTATAAGTCTTTCGAAACACGAACTAAGGCATATAACATCTCTTATCACCGGCCACTGCCTTTTGGGCACTCACGCACGTCGGCTCGGGGTTCCTCAACACGACCTGTGCAGATACTGCGAGGACGAAGATGAGGAAGTATCGAGCAGACATTTGCTGTGCAGTTGTCCGGGTCTTGCCAGAAGTCGACTCGCTCTTCTAGGCTCTCCAACAATTGACAATCTTTCAGTACTCTCGGACCTGAAAATCGAATCTCTCATCAAATTTTCGAAACGAATTAATATCTTTGACCAAAATCTACAATAAAAATCTCGGTTAGGTGGGGAAATCATTTAAAATAATGAGCTCTAGGGCAACACAACGGACCCAACTTGCGGTCTATGTGGCACTCCGATGCGGGGTCACCCTTAAACCAACCAACCAACCAAAGTCGGGTATTGTGGGCACCATTTTACACATATATATAATTGGCCCGTACACCCTTTTTGGGTGTTTGGCCGATCTCCTCCTCCTATTTGTGGTGTGCGTCTTGATGTTGTTGCACAAATGAAGGGGCCTACAGTGTTAAGCCGACTCCGAACGGCAGATAGCTTTTTCATGGCAGAAATACACTCGGAGGTTTGCCATTGCCTGCCGAGGGGCGACCGCTATTAGAAAAATGTTTTTCTTAATTTTGGTGTTTCATCATTTTATTTTACCTTGATCTGCCAAAATAATCGTAATGAAAAAGCGATTTTTTTCTTTCTAACACATATTGAATTATCTTAACATTTTATTGCAAAATATACCCTCATATAATCGTTTTCATATTTTCATATAGAAAAACTGAAACCACCATTAAATCTAAAAGCATTTTTACATTTTCTTTTGGTAAACCCATAGCTATATTAAAAGCCGTTCCCGTTGGAGAGCGAAAACTAAACTCATTTTTTGTGCCTGCGCAGGTGTCCATACAGCCAACCTTTCCCTGCACATTTCCTAAGGACCGAACATTTGTTTGGCACTTTATTTCTTTCCGCCAATTGAAACGCCAGGGAACGATTATCGTGTCTTGTGAAGCCGCAAAGTCTTGATTCCATTTCTAATCTATACTTTACAAGGTCTTTTTCTGTGGCTTCGTCCAGTATTGTCTTACATCCAAGTGGGGTTTTTAAAAGCAGGCTAGGGGATGCATTACTCCTTGCCATTCTTTGCAATGTAAAACGCGGCACATCTAAAGTCTTTGATGCAAAATGTGTGCCCATCTCCTCATTCCTAACAACTAAATGGCTTTTTTCATCAAACCGGGGTCCCATTTCCTTATTTCTCCATTTTTAGCTTATCTAAATATGTATAATTGGGAAATATAAAACAGGCAAATTAACGAGAATTAGGAAAATACTATTGGAGTAATGTGGGCTACTAGTTCACAGTACCCGATGCTGACTAGCCCACATCAGCCACTGTACCACCTACAAGAAAAAAGTATTACAAATTCAGAAAGAATTTCTTACCGCATTAAAAAATGCAGAATAGTTTAATAATTCTATCTGAACTTTCACACTCTAAAAATAATCACTTGCTAAAAAATACCATTAATATTACACGCCACTGAAAAACAAATCGACCGCACTTTACAAAATATTTTGATCAATTGCTCATCAATGTTCGTTATTATGAAAAATACAGACGTTGACCACATTATCCGAATAGTCCACAATACCCGATCTTACTCTACACAAGGGGAGTTCAAAAAGTTATCGGGTTGAGTCGAGCAGGATCATTCTAACTATGCTAGAGAAAGCCTTCAATATTACTGAAAAAAAATCTATTTCTATTGCATGCCGAAATTCCGGTTTCAAGGTATACTGGTATACCTAGTATGACCCATAGAGTAAAATATTTGCATAATTGTATGTGTAAATTTAAGTACTATATTTTTCGGAGCCTCATAGATCAGAAAATATTACTTATATCTTTCCCTAAGGAGCTAAAATTAAATTTTCAACTTACTTTGGGTCGCTCGTATAAACTCAAACAAACTTACCTATAGTCATTAGTTTGATAGGAAAATCCATTTACAATAAATAAATTAAATTTTAATCAATAAACGAATTGCTATGTAACATATTATTTTCTGCCATCTCCAGCACTAGCTCAAAATTGCTTACTAATTTTAACTAATTCATTTTAATTATTATTTATTTTTTTTTGGCATGTACTGCCATGACGAAATTCAAAACCAATTTCTAAAAATGTTTAGGCTTAAAAAGAGTGCCCTTCATTTTTTACAACTACTTGCATACATATTTTCGTTATTTACTTTTGATATTTTGGTCATTGGGCCATAAATTTTTCATGTCAATCAAAAATGCTTTCCTTACATAAATTAGACCTAAATACTTTTACAACTCGAAAGCCAAATAAAAATAAATCAAAAACTACCGCAAGTTTTAAATGTTCATCACGTACGCATGCGCATTCTGCTGCTTGTTTATAAACAATATTCGCTGCTAATAAGAAATAATTTATAATTACTTTTTCCTCTTTTCTTCCTAAAAGGTCGAGGTTGGTACGTAGGTATGCTTGCTTATTTGTAATGTTTACTCTGACAATGCATACTTCGCCCACGCATAACCTTTAAGTTTTGTAGGGCAGCATTACAAAAATTATAGTTGATTGATTAGGAATCGATTGTTTAGAAATTGCATATTCGAATTATACATAAACCGAAATATATTCTGTCATAAAACTACTGGGGATTAGTCAGTAAAGCACAACACATTTATTATTCACTTAAGTTTATTAGATCGCCTTCAAAGTACGACTCTTTCAGAAAATTCATTCGATTATCTATGGCAAAGAATAATTTAATACTCAAAAAAGATTTCTCATACACCTTTCCAGCAACTGACTTCACCTTTCTTCATGATTTCTATTTAATGTCATTTATCACTGAAAATGCGCTCGTAAAATTGATAATTTAGTTTTGAAAAAATCGTAACCCAGAGCCCTATCAGATGACTGATAAAGTGATTTCTGAACAAATGTGTTCACGAAAAATGCATGATATTTTCAGACCAAACCGAAATTTGTTCAACAAATCTGGTCTTTTCCGATGTATTTGGTCTTTTCTGATTATTAGCTTTTATTAATAGGTTCACCATTTTTTTTTTTAATTTTAACAATTCCTGTAAGTTGGCCTTTCAATGATCAATTTCGGGTACTTTTTTGGCAGAGTGTATTACTAACCGAATTCGATGCTGAATTTATTCTTTGAAGGTGAACAGGTTTAGGGCTGATATCCCTCCATATAAAACTTGTTTTTTAAACAGCGACCTGCCCTTATTGGGAAACCCTTTATATGTGTTATTAGCGGCTACCTATTTATGCATATTAATTCATAAAAATTTACTAAACAATTTTTATTGGTTTGAATTCTTCACACTCGTAACTATGGAGTTCAGATAAATCGACTTGTCTGACTTTAGCGCATTTTTGTTTTGGATAAACAAACTTTCTTGTTTGTATTTTTATATATTTAAAATTTTTTTTTATTTTATATTTTGATTAAAAAAATTTTCACAAAGACTCTCATCAAGCAGTTGGAAAACGTATGGCATTACAACTCAGCAATTACAGGTATTAACAGGTAGCACGTGCTAGGTCGACTTAAATTATTTTGTCGAAAGTATTACCCTGATGAGTATTTCCATCAACCCCTTCTCACTCACCTTCTTGTACTAGTTTCTTGCAAACTGGTCGTGCGCTGACCGATTTATAACCCGCCGAGTACGAACAATTCACATAGCTCCAGTAGCGCTGTTGATCGGAAATGAATTCGGGATCGAAGGGATCATCGCAGAAGCCGCCATTGGAAACATCGGTTGAGCAGCGCCAACATTTTAATAAAGCATTGACTGTAATGGAAAAAATTAAATATTTTAAATTAAATCAAGTTAAGTTCGAGTTAAATACTAGTTGAAATACATATGCACTTCATGAAGCTTAAAGTAGGTTTTAATCCTTAAAGGGATTTTTTTTATATGGAAGAAAACGTCCAACACCAAACATCCAAAATCAACGCGATTTTTACTCTACTTGAAATTTGTACTTGGAATACTATATTGTGCCAAAATTTAATGGGCTGTAAAACAGCGTACTCCTAATTGTTCTATGTAAATTCTGGTTAAAAAGTTTGCAATTTAGATGAATTAAAAAAAAATGTGTGTGTTGAAATATAGTTTCTACTACTACAAAAATCGTATAAATCTATGTTTCACACTTTGTGCGAATTAAAACTAAAATTTAAAAAAAATTATAAAACATTAGAAAAAAAAGTGTATATGAAAACAAAAAAAGTAGTTTAATGAAATAAATTAAATAATAAAAATAAAATTTTAAAAATAAAAAAGTATGAAAAAAAAATTTATTAAAACCAAAAAAATTAAAACAAAAGTTAAGTTGGAAAAAGATTTTTTCTTAAATTAATATCAAAATATAATATATTTAAAAAATATATATATTTAAAAAAATATGAAAAAAATTATTAATTAAATTTTTTGATTTTAATTTAGTTTTATATTTTTCTATTTTCCAAATTTTTTTATTTTTTTCATATTTTTTGAATTTGAATATAAATTTTATTTTTATTTTATTTAATTAAAACTTTGTTTTTGGTTTTTTTTTAAATTAAATTTTAATTTTTTTATTTAAGAGTTTTAATTAAATAAATTGTAAAGACTTATTAATAAATCCTTGTGCTATAATTATTTAACGCAGCGTATGTAAGTAAAAGCAAGATAATCGCCTTTACAAGAATTAGCAGCCTAAGTCTAGGAAACCAGAATAAGTTATGTAGAGGTAAGTCGGATCCCCTAGATCTCTTCTGCAAATGCTTAGGGGCCTGCTCCACTTTAAGGCTCAAAGCGAGCTCACAATGGAGGACTGTCACACATAGACATTCAACCATCTTAGACTCCTACACGGATATACTCAGTGACTGTGATTATCACCCTCGCATTCTTTGCTTCGAAAGGAATTTCCTAACGAAAATCCCTTCTAGACTGGAATAATTTAAGGAAGATCCAACACCCAACACACCCGTTAAGATCTACACTGACGGATTTAAAATGGAATCGGTGTAGGATCAGGGTTATTTTGCGAAGAGTTTTCTCTTAGTGAATCTTTTAAACTGTCGATCACTGTAGTGTTTTTGAAGCGGAAATAAACGCTATTCATGAAGCCTTAAAATCGTTAAAGATAAACAGAATATCATCAACGGATATCTACATTATATCAGACAGCCAAGCTGCCATACGATCCCTGCATGCATTCCACATAATATCAATTAGTGTTTTACGTTGTCGCCAATCTCTTAATGAGATAGCCAAACAATATCGTATTGTCTTATGCTCCAGGTCACAGAGATATATCAGGGAACTGTAGGGCTGAACAACTTGCAAGAGAAGGTACCTGTATGCCAGACATAAGTAATTTTATCGAGGTACCTCTCGCAACTTGTACGCTTCTCTTTAGGGACGCATTAATCAGTTCTGTAAATAAAAGATGGATTGGCATTAACACCTCCGAAATTGCTAGGCAAATATGGCCAGGGCTAAATTTACGTCTGTCCAAGAGTATTATAAAACTGAGTACACTTCAAATCAGGACCTTAGTAAGGGCTCTCACAAGACATTGTCTCATAGGAAATCATGCAAGGAGATTAGGTGCTTACGCGCATGATTTCTGTCGTAGCTGCAGAAATGAGGAGGAGTTGGAAACAATTCAACACCTCTTTTGCACATACCCAGCTCTAGCCAGAAGCAGGAACCGATTTTTAAAATCCAAATTCTTAACGAATTAGGTATCAACAACCATTTACGACTTGTCAAAAGCTCAGGATGGTTCAATATGGAAGGGGAAGTTTAGTCCAACCCCCGCGGCTCACAACGGACCCATTTCGTGGCCTAAGTGGCATCGTTGTCTCTATGTGCGATGCGGCTGCCAAACCTAACCTAACCTAAGTCAGGTAAATGTGGAGCTTTTTGGAATTTCATTAACATCGCTTTTAGCGATAACTGGTAGCATATAAAATGAAGGGTGTGAGTCGGTGCCGTGTCGCGATAAAGAAATAACCAATATGATGTCTACAATGTCGCTTTCGCTGAATATTCTTGCTGAAAAGCTTTAGTATATCCACTTAGCATTCTTCATTTAGTATAATAATTGTCTAGCGAAAGGCATTCGAAGTGAGCCACACGAAATAGTGAACAAAACTTTGATTCTAGACTAGCGAGATCTTTTTGTTTCTTTTTTTGTGACAAAAGGTTGAGATTTTTTTAATAAAATTATATATAGTTAATAAATTCAATTTCGTAAAATATGTTTCAAGACGAAAAAATAAATATTTCACTTCGAATAAATTCTTATTATACAATTTTATGAAACCAGAACCGAGTTTTCTTCATCAAAAGTAATCGTTGTCAAAGCGCTCTCAAAATACTTTGGCTGTGCTGAAATTTTCTTCAAAAGATCTGGTTTCTCTTTCAAACAGTTGTAGAATTTTAAGCATCTTTGTTTCAAATTATGTTTAGTGAACAAGAAAGATTTCAGCGTTTTGACTTGTAAGTATATTTTTTTCGGTCATCCAGATACTTTTAACTGCTAAAAAGACCCCTTTGGCTGGCGCAAATGTCGCCTCGTAGAGCTAAAGCATATTTAATGAAAACCCCGATTTCCGTAAAGCGTGCGCCATTTTTCAAAATATATTTGAAGCACTGAAGCATTCGTCAGACGGTGCATTTTCTGGTGCATAAAAAATACTTTCTTCTTCGGTAGTTCAAAGAGAGTTATGGGGGTTAGGATTTGCTCAATGGAGGGCAGTTCTCCGTATAAAAGCCAACTTGCATATTATTTAGTTTAAATCTACATATTGTTATTGCCTTGAACTTTCATTGCCATCCCTTGACTACTATTAATGCATCCCGCCCGAAAATGGAGTTTCTCCAACGAACAGCCGGCAAATGGTTATGCGATTCCAGACAGACTTAAATGTTTTTTTTGCTAGTCTGTGAAGTGTCATTCGTAAATGCAAAGTCGCTGTCAATAATCAAGGCATTTCTTTAGTCATAACATTGAGATATTGTTTTTGCAAAAAAATTCAGCATTCTCGACTACGCCACTGATTGTGTTGTGAATCTTTAAGTCACCAGTTGAGGTTTAAGAATTGAATTAATATACAAATCTGAAACTTACTGAGCTATTAATTGGAATAAGTGAAATAATTTATGCCGCCCGGTTTTCGTGAAATGCACTCATAACGTTAATTCACTTGCATAAGCTGTCGTTTTGAAAAAAAGGTTGTGATTTATGTTTATATTAAAACACAGAGCGCTCTTATTAATAAACAATTCTAACAAAAAATTAACTGATGCGTGCAAAGGCAAAAAAACTCGACACAAAATGTAAATCAACTATTTAGTGAAACAAAAAAAAAATATTAAATTTATTGCACACGACTCCCTCCTCAACATTTCATATCGCTACACTTTTATTTTCACGGCGGTTGCCCACCCTTATAAATGAGCTGTCAGCTTGAATGGATAATCATCTTACAGGTGCTTAGACGTAAACAAAAGCGGATAATTGTAATGCAAATCTGGTCTGGAAATGTTAAGCTAAAATGGAATTAATTTAATTTAAAAAGGGCGTATGCGGCACTCAAATAAATGCGACTCATTTTTTCATCACTAATTATTTTAATTGCTAATGGCGCGAAGTGACTGTACTGTGTGCGTGTTTTTTTATTTGAAATGGAGAGTTGGAATGTAAGGCAAAATTTGAGCTGAATATTAAAGGTAATGCGAATAAAAATGAGAACAAGTACAAGCTGGCGCAAAATTAACCATTCTATTTAATTTTTGCATAACTTTTTTAATAAATAAAAACAAAAAATATTGTGAGTGATGAAAACTTTTTTCACCTTTACTCGATTGCTTGTTTGTTTATATACTGTCGCTCTGTAGTTCCCAAGTGTCAAAAATTATAAATCTCCCGATAAAGTGATTAATTTTGCGCCACCTTGCAAAAAGTAAAATAAAATAACTGGTGTACCCAACGGAGATTTTTCAACAAATTTTATTCATAAATCCTAGAGAAGGTAATTTTTTACCGATTTTAATTATTTTTAGCTCAAAATGCTAGTAAATGATTTCGGAGGAGTTTGTGTAAACCCGAATTTCAAGTTTTTTTTTTATTTTATCAAAACACACCCTTGAGGGGAGGTATTGTTGTGAAAAATTTTTAAAATAAAAACTTGTATGTATTCAGCGACGCCAATTGGACACACCAAGAGAAGTCAAGTTGTCCACTTGATCTTTCCAACGCAAAGGAGGCCTTCCTTTTCCTCTGCTACCACCAGCTGGTACCGTATCGAATACTTTCAAAGCCGGAGTTTTTGTATCCATTCGGACAACATGACCCAGCCAACGTAGCCACTGGATCTTTATTCGCTGCGTTATGTCTATGTCGTCGTAAAGCTCATACAGCTCATCGTTTCATCGCCTGCAATATTCGCCATTGCCAACGTGCAAAGGTCCCAAAATCTTACGCAGAATCTTACTCTCAAACACCCCAAGCGTAGCTTCATCGCGGTTAGCACTTAAAAAAAAAACGTAGAATTAATTTGTGTTTAGACACTGATCGCTCACCGACGAGTTCCAGGAAGATCATCCAAAGTCAGTTGTCGTGTCAGAAAATATCGATTCTGTGCACGAAATGATTGAGCAAGATCGTCATATCATATACCTTGAGTTTGGAGCATCCTTTGCCTTAAGTATGGCAAGCATCAATAAGATTTTGCATAATCACCTTGTGCTGAAAAAAGTGTGTTCCCGTTGGCTCCCATACAATTTAAAACACGACTTTGAAATGTGACCGGTATATTTGTATTGTACGAGTAGGATCAAATTATATGCCAAATAGCATCAACAATTTTATTTATGTGTAAAAACAATTTATGTATTTTTCATTATTTAAGGGAACAGATACCTGTGAACGGCCATATTTTCCCTGATTTTCATTAAAATTATTTAAAATAAAGAAGTCAATATATTTTTTTCAAAATTGGCATACAGTTTATTTATACATTAAAATAATATAAATTTTTTTTTATATAATTCATTTAAAATAGCGGATGTAGGTACACTCAATTCTTCCAGGAAGGTCGCAGCAGAGTTTCACAATCAGCGGGCATTTAAGGATCGGCGTCGGTGACCTTACATACAAAAAACCTTTTTTTTGTTTATTGATGTCATAGTTTCTATATGAATTAATAACAAATGGAAATAAAAAAAAATCGCGAGCGAATTTTCCTACTATTTTTGCTTTGAAAAAATAATTTTTTCGGGAAATTTTCGAAAACTTGTAAATTCATAAAAAAGATGTGTGCAAAATTTCAGGGAGATCGGTCAAAAACTTTTCGAGTTACCGTGTACGCCAATTCGAAAAATATAGTTTTGAGAAAAACGTTTCTAAATTTCGAATACAGGAAAATTCAACCTCTCCCAGCGCTCGAACGCAAAGAATAGAGTCGTCACGGTTGACGATCTATAACATAAGAAATACATAAATTTACGTTCTAAAAATTGTTTGACATATTCTTAAGGGTTATATTGTATTTTATGAAAACAAAAAAAAAAAATTTTTTCGAAATTTGACAGGTATCTGACCCCTTAAATAGCAGTAACGAATACATTTATTTATTATTCAGAAAAAAATGGTAAGTATTACAGATCCCAAAACTCTAGCACATCAATATTTTTGCCAGTTTTGACTTTTTTTATTTATTTGTTTATGTTTTTTAATGCTCATTACTCTAACAAAAACACATAAATCCAATTTCCAAATTTCTTTGGAAAAATCAGAAGAATTACTAAAGTTTTCTACCCAATTTCACGGTTTTTCAATAGTTGTATAGCTTATTAAATTTATTAAATTAAACTAAATTCAAAATTCCATTGATTTTTTATAATTTTTTCCTTGTCGGTGTCGCGCATTTTCTCGATTTAAGATTAAATATCGAGCTTAAACTAATTAAAATTTAACTACTTATAAAGTAGTCGTTTTTTAGTTATTTTACTGTTAATTTATGCTCGCTTTGATATGAAATGTAAGATATTTTACTCCAAACACTCAACAAGAAAATAGATTTACTCAGGCACAGAGAAAAAGTATTGAATTCAAATTGTTTGGGGTAAATAAAATTCTAGTTAGATGAAAAATTTATTCATTATTAGCTTCAGTAGTGTTAGCTGAATTTAGCTTTATTAAGCTCGGCCAAAATCGCGTAAGCGGTTATCGCGCCAATTAAGAAGAAGAAGAAGTATTAGGCTGAATGAAATTCGCTTTGAATGCATTGGCGCATTTTATTACATAAACTGGAAATGTAAATATCTTTGAGGAAAATATAGCCAAGCAATGTTGTAAATAATACAAAAGCAAACCCTGTAGGAAAATGGATGCACTAGTACCGCACTCCCGTACTCCTAGTGAATTTTGGTGGTAACCTGCTTAGCTTGTTTTACTTTTTTCATACAACCGACAGTTGAATTTTACATGGCGATCTCTTAATAACTATCAATTACACAGTGCAATCAAATCCAAATAATTTTGATTTTTTTTTTGTGGTCTTATGATATTTTTCGGAAAGGTGCGGTTTATGAGAAAATACGAATTTTACCAAACATTTTTAACAGTAATTTTTTTAATTTTTATTTTTTATTTTTTTTTTTGACCCCTCTCTGTTTAAAATTCTTAATTCATCTGAAATTCTAAAATATTATGGCAAAAACCATAACTGCAATCACCTAAAACTATTTTAAATACAATACTTTTAAATTTTTATGTTGCTTATGTCTCAGCCTTTAATTTGAGCTATAAAACTAAAAAATTTGCTTAATGGTTTTTATTCTATAAGGTTTTCCAATAACAGGTGTTATTGGTGAATGGATTGCGTTATCAAGAGATGATTAAGATTTTTTATAGCCGGAATTGGATGGTATTGATAAGGCAACGTTTATTTTCAACAAGACGGCGCTACGTGCCACACAAGAAACGAAACCATTGATCTTTTACTGGAAAAGTTTCCGGACCGTGTTATCTCTCAAAGAAGTGATCACAATTGGCCACCGAGATCTTGTGATTTTGACTTTTTTCTTTGGGGCCACTTGAAAGAGAAGATCTACGCCAACAGCCCAGGGTCAATTCAAGGCCTCAAAGATGAAATTCGTGGGGCTGTCGAGGACATAGGGCAGCCACTTTGCAATTCGGTTATTGGAAAATTTCATGGAAAGGATATTGTCCTGTAAGCGTGGTCATGGTGGTCATTTGCCTCAAGTTATTTTCCACTATTAACAGCATACCTTTCTCTTTATAATGAAATAAACATCCGGTCATTTATATTAAAAAATAGCATTTTTCTTTTCAAATAACACCTCTTATTAAAAAACCCTTTATAATATTGTACAAATATTGCATTTTTTCTAATTTTGTTGCACAATGTTATTGGTCAAAGACATAGATGCTATCTGGTGCGTAATTATTTTCGATAGTTCCGTTCCAGTGTAAAATTCAGCAATTAACTCTATGAATCGCAAAACAACAGTTGGGTATGGCGTACGCGCCTTCCCGGCGTTTTGAAAATTCATAATGTAATGTAAGAAGGAGTTGCCGTAATAACGGACAGACAAGTGATGTTAGACAAGCGGAATACCCTGGCAATATGTGGATTTTTATACCACCATTTAAATAAGAGTACAAAAAAAATAATATACTATGAGAAACAAAACTGTAGGCTAACTCGAGCTGCTAGTGATGTAAGAATCGACTATTCAGAATATGATCAGATTTTTGAAGCACACAAATGAAAAAAAAAAATTATTGTACAAAAAAGTAATTTTTAATCTCTTTTTTTAATGCTTATAACATAATTTGAAAATTGTACAACTATTTTTTTAACTTAAAATGTCTCATAATTTAGTTTTTGAATTGGAAGAAATCGCAAAATTTTAAGCAGTGACTCAAGTCAAGCGCTTACACATTAAAACCGAAATTTATGCAATTTATTTGATTTGTTTTGTACATAGTAAGACAGAGTCTTGTGGTAGTACATCTTCTTATAATTCTATAATACGAGGATGGTATACATAGAAGTGCTACTTAGATTTAATACTATTTTAACTATTAAACTTATAGACTAAAACTTAGAGTAGTAAGTGAGAAGAAGAGAAAGATGGTGGGAATGGGGAAGGAAATGGGGATTTAAGGTTAGAAGTAGTTAGAAACTGCGGTTTTAAAGCACCTTGCTTGTTTTATAAGTTTTATTGTAGTTGGTATAGAATTCCATAGTTTTATGGCACCAACAAAGAACATGCGTTCTGATTCCAAGTAAGTGTAAGTCGGAACAATTAGATTCAATGTTCGGGTGCACTGGCATTGTTTAATATTTTTATACAGGTACAATGGTTTTTGTGTGTATATTAATTTATGCAGGAACAAAAGAGAGCGTATTTTGAGATACGAGTAGAGGTTATGATCGAGAATCTGTTTTGAGTAGATAGATATATGGTCATATTTCCTTTTTTCAAACACGAAACGCGCTGCATTATTTAAAGCGGTTTGCAATTTTTGTTTCGAATTATTATCAAGCCTGCAATATACTAATTCAGCGTATGATACATGAGGAACAATTAGTGATCTAACAAGTTTTAATTTAGTTTGCCGTGGCAGTAAGTAGGCAGTACAATATAGCTTTCTAAGAATATTATATACCTTGTTTACAACAAAGTTTACATGGTCAACGCATGATAATCTTGAATTTATTCTGAAACCCAGGTTAGTTACTATGTCATCAAAGTTAATATTTACTTCATTAAGTAATATTGGCGGCAAAGAGCTAAGGTCATAGACAATTAGACAAAAACTTCCGAACAAACAAATTTCGCCAACGCTAGAAAGCCTGAAAGTGTCAAAATGATTAGCTGTGCTCAGGTCCACTGTTTGTCACAAACCGGTGATTCAATTAAAAATAAAAATTGTTTGATGCTAGTGCAATTTTTTTCCATATATGAAGCAGAGGTTTTTGTATGAAGTAAAGGTTCAATACCGTAACCAAGCAAGTTTTCCAAAACCATCGCAATTTTTGAGATACCTCAAACTTCAATTCATTATATTATATTAAAATTAAATTGGCTATAAAACTGTGTACTCAAAAGTTGTATACAAATTCTGATTAAAAAGTTGGACACTGCGATGAAATTTTCTGAATTTTGTACGAAGTTTGGCAGCTTGACTTGTATGGCTTAGATTAAGAAATGAAGTACATATATTTTTTGTTGAAACTTAGGTAAAACATGTGTCAAAATCTATGATCACAAGGCTGCGGCGTTTTATGGTTCTCTTGAATGTGCTATGAGAAGCGAAATTTTATTCTCAAGAGAATCATAGTTTTTAGTCAAGAACTTATCTTTGGGAAAACTCATATATAGGAAAACTCATACTCTCTACATTGTACATTGGGAAAAAGGTTGAGTATAAGTTATGTAGTACTAGAGTTCCAGCTTGACGTGATTGGGTTGACAATATGCCTAATCGGAAAATTGATTACGGTTCTTTACTGATGGCTCAAAGCTTGACGGTAAAGTTGACTTTGGCGTCTACTGTAAGAAGACAAAATTAAGCGTTCCGGCTTGTTGTTGTTGTTATTCCTGTAATTGCTTACTAAACCCTGTCAGGGTGATATAGTTACCGGTCGTGTTCGTCTAGCTCATCTAACGGTACCTTTGCCTACCTACGTGCTCTTTGGACAGGTTGGGTCCAGAGGTAGAGGGCTGTTAGTATCGTCTCGTCTTCCTAATCACTGTAGCGTTTTTCAGACTGAAATTCCACTCATTAAGGAAGTAGCTGTCTGGCTAAGCAAAAATGTGACTACCCTTAGGGAAATCTGTATTTATTCTGATAGTCAAGCGGCTATAAAATCTCTTAGTGGGGTTGCCACTAATTCCATGATTACTCGTGCGTCTCTTAATGAGATGGTGAAATATTTCCGCATATATTTTATATGGGTGACGGGGTATAGTGACATAGTGACAGTTACCCAGAGAGAGTACTCCGACTTGGTATGGAAAATGTAGGGTATATATATATGAAATGAAATATATATATATATAATTGGCGCGTACACCCTCTTTGGGTGTTTGGCCGAGCTCCTCCTCCTATTTGTGGTGTGCGTCTTGATGTTGATCCACAAATGGAGGGACCTACGTTTTCAAACCTCCTCCAAACGGCAGATATTTTTTATGAGGAGTTTTTTCATGGCAGAAATACACTTGGAGGTTTGCCATTGCCTGCCGAGGGGCGACCGGTATTTAGACCGTATTTTATAGTCTGTATTCACATCTATCTTGGGAACCGGATAGTTTGTTTTTGATACAAGATGCAGCGCAAGCGTCTGGTGTGTTTTCTTTTAGCGTAGAGTAGCGTAACTCTATACCAATTTTTGAAGCCTCGAAATCAATGAAATTCTCTAAAGCTTCAACAACGCCGAAGCCCGTAAAATTTAGTTTAATGCACGAGCTCTGTTGTATCAAAAGCCATAGCAACGCACTATGTTTGCTTTCACTCTTCGGCTTTGGCACCGTCACCTTCTTAAGACAAATGTCGCTCTCGCACTTAGTACAAAGTTCTGCAGAAGCTGTCTTGAGGACGAGGTGGAATCATCTCAACACCTTCTTCTGAGCTGCCCTGACCTCGTCTGGCAAAGATTTCGACATCTGGGCTCTGATTTTTTTCGCAACGCCTGCGGATGTAGCGGGTTTAAATATCACAAACCTGGTGAAATTCATCAGCAGCTTTTTGCGGCTAATTACGAACGTAAATCAGCCACCGTCGGCGTCATTGTAGGTGCATGGTCATCATCCTTTAATCCCAAGGCTCTTTCTTCCTTCCCTTCTCCTTTCTCTTCTCCCCTGTATGGCATGACCACGGACGAATTTTGAATATTTGTCCAAGTGGGCCACAAGCTAGGGCAGCCATTTAACCTAACATAATCTAGGTCAGTCTTTGCGATCTCTGACATTAGTTCCGTGCCAGAAATTTTGTGTCACTTTTTCATATTTGTTTCCCTGCCGGGTGCTTACGCATAAATGACACACAAATTTATCACCACCAGCCTCCGAGTGGCCACTTACTATGCAATGTGCCACAACTCAGTTCATTTACTCTGCGGCGAGCAAGTCTACAGTAGTCGGCTATGTTATAGCTTTAGCCTGAGTGTCATAAACCACTGGGAAATGATATAGTGGCACGTTAAAATTTAAATTAATCAGTTCTATGTGAACTTAAGATTGGCCGTTGAGATTACACGGCAAATGCATGAAATTTTATACAGGAAGGCGAGTGAGGCGAGTGGGTATAACTACAATCTTGGGTAAGTGCGAGTGCAGGCATATCCATGGAAATGTATAAGCGTATGTATGTATGTATATGTAAATACTTGAAAACGTATTTTATTACTTTGTGGTACATAAACTACCCATTTGCTTGAATCTCTTAGGCTAGAAACTAATTTGACAGATTCGCCTTGCGGTTGAAATATTTGGCAGGTCTGCTAGACAACTTACAAGAAGCTTATAAAAATGTCAGAGTGTGAATGTTTTGTTTTGAAAAATATGTTCATACTTCATTGAAATGAAAACGTTGGAAATGTAAGAGAGCCAGTGTAAGAAATCAGAGTTATTTTATTTTTGTTTCATTCATCTCTTGCATTGATATACCGGCTCAAAACCGGCGGCGAGTTTTAAAGTAATGTAGCCACTTTGCTTGCTTAACAGGTTGTTATGCCTGTTTTCCAAAGCGATATGCTGGCAGCCACACAAACTTACATGCATACATACATATATGAATAACTAAATGCTTAAAACTTTATTCGTACAAACAGACGTATGCACACACATACATACATTTGGAAACAGATGGCAAGTATTGCTTGTATATCGACTCTTTCAATCGCCTATCAATTAGTGAGCCACTTTGTTTGATCGAGTGAGCTTTGAGTTATCCCACAGCTACGTCAATATTCGCTGTTGGGCTCTTATTCAAAATGTGGATACATTTTTGTGTGGCCAGGGAATTGGAGATGAAAGCTAGGAATTGGTTGTGGATCGAATGCACTTATCGGAAAAATGACCTGGCCAAAGGATCGTTGGATCGCAAATCGCATTATTCTACACGTCATGGCCCTCCACGTTTAGTTTGGTTGAACTCTCATCATGCGGTGACTGTCACTCGACATATGGCGTGCACAACTTTCGCTCAATGGAAACGATTCACTGGCGCTGCTGTGGACGTTAGTAAGAGCGAAGAGTGTTAAGAGCTTTTGTTGTTGTTAATAGAGTTATTGTGGTTTTCTGAATAAAATTTATTCAGATATTTTATACAAATAAAACAAATTTACGCCCATGCATATGTATATGTATGTGTGTGTGTGTAATGTGAGTATAGCAAATTTATAACTCATTTTTTATTCAAAAGCAATATTACTAAGGTAAACTTTGGAAAGAAAGATAAGTAAGTAGGTATAAGTGGCAGCCTGACTCCATACCAACTCACTTAGACCATTGCCGATTTATTGTGATACCACAGTCGCAGTTTACCTGCTACTCCTGTGTTAAGTGCACCTTGTTTTAAGTGCAAACCCATCGATCTGGCTTCCACTCATATCTCTAAGGTCATCTGTATCATGAAAGAACGATGAGCCACAGTATCTAAAACTAGTGACAGGCCACTCAAGAGAGTAACAGAGGAGACATCTGAGGCGAGCGGTAGTGCCTTATCTCACTAGTTAGTCTGCTTAACAATTTCCTGATATGTCACTATGCCTTGTCACCCATATAAAATGGATGCAGAAATATTCCACCATCTCACTAAGAGACGCCCGACATTTACGAGCAATGATGGTATTATAAATTATACATTTTTTTTTTTTGATTTTTAACTCTTTAGTGTCTCTAAAGTGAGCTTTTAGAATTAGTTTTGGAAAGATTTTCAAATGAAAATATTTTGGAGCAAACGTTTCTGTGGAATTTTACAGTTGAAATTTTGTGCGAAAGTTAAATATTTACAAAATAAAACGTAAAAAGGCTTTAAAAGCGTTTTCCTTGAACTCTAACATTAAATAGTGGCAAGTCTTTAATCTCTATTATAATATAAAGGGTGGGTAAATTTCAAGGCCCGATATTGAATGCAAACCACACCCAAACGTGAATTTTCTTTCTACATTTCATTTGACATTTTCTCAATTTCAGACTAATTCAATTTTAACCATTGAAAGATACAGAATGGTGGCAGGAAATGGCAACAGTGAATGACCAATTTTCGACGAAAATCATCTTCAGTGATGATCATTTTCATCATCATTTCACCTCAGTGGATTCGTCAATAAGCAGAATTACCGCATTTGGGCGAATGATAATCCAAGAGTGATTGTCGAAAAACCAATGCACGCACAAAGAGTGACTGTTTGGTGCGGTTTATGGGCCGGCGGCATCATTGGGCTATATTTTTTCCAAAATGAGGCCGGTCAGGCAGTTACTGTGAATAGTGTTCGCTATCGTGAGATGATAACGAACTTTTTATGGCCCGAATTGGAAGATATGGATGTGGACGATATGTGGTTTTAACAGGACATTGCCACTTGTCACACAGCTAACGAAGCAATGGCTCTTTTGAGCCAAAAATTTGATGGCCGAATAATTTCACGTCGCGGCGATATCAATTGGCCGCCAAGATCATGTTATTTGACACCGTTGGACTTCTTTCTTTGGGGTTATTTGAAAGAAAAGGTGTACGTCGATAAGCCAGCAACAATTCAAGAGCTAAAGGATGAGATAATTCGGCAACTTAACGGTATAGAACCTCAATTATTTGGACCATCGGATGGAAGTGTGCCGCCGAGGCCGTGGCGGCAGTTTGGCCAATATTTTGTTCCATACGTAATTGAACCATACCCATATTATCACAATAAAGTGAAATGATAATAATTTCCTAAAAAGCTTGTATTTTATTCAAAATCAACACCGGCCCTTAAAACTTAACCACCCTTTATATTGCCTGGACTATTTTCTTGACATTTCATGACTCACCATTGCAAGGAAATACGAATTTTGAATTGCTTTCAATTTTCCCCAATTTGTATGTATTTTAAAACCGACTTTAAAATATTTTTTTGAATTTTGTGATTCAGGCTTCAGAAACTTCCAGGCTTTTAAATCTTCCAGGTTATAGAACTCTGCCAGCAAATACGTCTCTTTTTGTACTTAATTTGGAATAAAACACTTGAAATATTTAATGTTGATTTTGTTTTCAACAGCATTAAAGTAATAAAAATTCAATATATAAATAATGGATCTAATATATAAAAGTTACATTTTGTAAAATTGTTTATATAAAGGTATTCTCAGGGGCTGCTATTAAGAATTTGGTCGATAAATTGAGTTGTTGGTGGTGTTGTTGTTGTACGGAAAAGGCTGCTGGAGTAACAGTTCTAGGCCGAATATAAATGCGGGTTGTTCCGGTAACGTAGAACCAACTGCAGTGGGTCAAGACATTTGAGTCGATCAGCCTGATACAACCACGTGTTTCACCGGGTCGTTCCGAATTTGTAATGCGCCGATGTTTCAACAATTGGGGCTATCCACAACGCTCACATCGCCTCTTTTGCCTCAATATTTCGTTTGGAAGCTTAACAAAATGCTACTGGTGCAACCATTCACTTCGCAGGAGATTCGCAAAATTTGTTTCATGATTGTTTGGTTTACATATATGAGATAATACCTTTTTCATGCCAAGCTCATTTTCATTTGTCAGGATACGTCAACAAGAAATACTGGGCTTGTGAAAACTCATCTCTGATTGATAAGAAGCCGTTGCATGCTTAACTTGTCTTTGTTTGGTGCTTTGTAGTCTGGAGACGTGATTGGACTAGTTGTTATTTTCAGCATTGGACTGAAAATGCGGTTACAGTTAATAGATTACGATTTCGAGCGGTGTTAACAATTGAATTTTATCCTATAATTGATGATATGGATATCAATTTAATGTGGTTTTAACGTACGCCGCATGTCACACAGCCACTGAAACATATTTTACCAGAAGGAGATAAAACTCAATAAAATAGGACAAATACATTTATTGAGAGAATTTGGCTCAGAGATATACTCTGATTCCATGAAGGGGCGCAATAGATCTTTCAGATCACAGTGATTCAGATCACCTAATAATAATAATAATAATAGTAATACTAGTAACTGTAAAGGTTTTCTTCCAGTATTGGCCCTAATTCTGGAATTTTTTTAAGGTATCAAAAGCAATCTTTGTACTTCCAATTAAAATCAATAATTAAAAATCTTATCAGCCCCCAAATCTTATCTTTCTCCCACATTTCTTAACTATACCTTTTAATACAAATGGAAGTGCAATGCAAGATTTCTCGCAAAAAACGTTTGACTGGTCGAAAAATCGGCACGCGAAATGCTTAAAAATAATGTCATTTACGCTTCAATTTAACTTCAGCTAAGCCACTTTACGAAAATTCGTAAAAATGTAAAACAATATTTTATGAATTTTCGTTTCCCTATTCACCTAAAATTGTATGCAGCTACGAATTTTTTATTTCATCTATAATTATCATCTATGATTCCACGC
Source organism: Anastrepha obliqua (assembly GCF_027943255.1). Classification (NCBI taxonomy): domain Eukaryota; kingdom Metazoa; phylum Arthropoda; class Insecta; order Diptera; family Tephritidae; genus Anastrepha; species Anastrepha obliqua. The sequence continues at coordinate 96,390,662 of NC_072896.1, read as the reverse complement.
CCCAACTTTCTCATTTACATAAATTCATGCACACAAACAATTAGAGGAATTTGCATCAATTTAAAGAATTGAAGTATAGCTTGCTGAGAAACCACATCCACACAGCTACCGAAACAATAAATTTATTGCGAAATACATTTTCCAATCGCATAATTTCAGGAAATTCAGCTGTTAATTGACCGCCCTGAACATACGATTAACACCACTGGATTATTTTTTGTGGGGCGGTCGCTGTAACTGAATGGGTTGATTCGCGATCGGCCTTCGGTAGTGCCAGGAATCAAAACTCGAAAATGGTAAATACGGTTATCTGCGGCACTCGACAGACAATGATAAGCCTCCGAGTATATTTCTACCATAAAAAAAGCTCCTCATAAAAAACAACCTGCCGTTTGGAGGCGGCATAAAACTACAAGTGCCATTTTGCCTTAAAATCATTGCAAATTTTGATGAAAGTATCGACATTTGTAAACGTGGTCTTAGTGGGCATCTGTACGATATCATTTCTCATTTATAACTGCTAAGCCTTACGCTTTCTAATACAATAAAAATTCCAATTATTTTTATCTGAATTCTTTCTCTTATTTCGATTTCAAAAACTAACCTCTTGTAGAAAACCCCTTTATAATTAAATTCTTGGATTGTTTGTAAAACAAGCTAATTATATAGCCCTTCAAAGTAAATTCCTTTTAGGAGTGAAAACTTGACGGCTATATTGCAAGGTATAATTACAATAAAAAAAAAACTTTTAAATGCATTGATTTAGTTCGAACCATTCTATATATACGATTATGTCCTGTGAGTGCTTTAAATTCATTTCTATAATTTATTGTGCATTTGAAATAATCGAAGCGTTGATGGAAAATGAAATCGATATATAGAACGTTTTATGTGTGACACACCCTAAGGACACTTTATGAAAGCAGCTTAATAGCACTGCGAAAACACTCACTTTCAGGCAGCTGACAGACATCTATTCCGGCAGGTCTATTCTGTGCGGTCACTTAATGTCCGTTTGCTCATATTTCTGTCATAAATTGCGGTCTCACTTAAGTGGTTCGCCTATATCACAGTTGCACAGCTGGTTGAATATGAAACTGCGGGTACGTAAGTCTTTCACGACTATTGAAATATGCACACCAATCCCCATATACTCATACTAACGCATATCATGCACACAATATCGCATATGGGAACCCAAATGGTAGCTGCAAGAGCGGCGACTGTGTCTGTTGTAGTCACTAGAATTGCTGCTTTACTGGTGCACAAAAAAGTGATTGTAATAATCGTAACAGAACAGTGACGATTTAGTGAAAAAAATTTCTGGTTAACGTTTATTTGAATTCTTGAGATTAATGCAAATTTCTCTATTTGTATGTGTGCATGAATTTATGTAAATGAGAGAGATTGGGTGTGGAATCATAGATGATGAACAAGATGAAATGGAAAATTTTTTGCTGATCAAATTTTAGGTGAATAGGGGAATGAAAATCCATTAAATATGTTTTTAGATTTTTACGAATTTTCACAAGATGATTTAGCTGGAGTTACGTTGGAGCGCAAATGACAAAATTCCTAAGCATTTGAGCGCCGATTTTCTACCAGTGAAAGATTATGTGCGAGAATTCTTCCATTCCGCTTCGATTTGTTATTACAAAGTATAGATAAGAAATATGGGAGAAAGAGAAGGTTTGAAGGTTGACAAGATTTTAAAATAGTTATTTTAATAGGACGTACAAAAACTGCTTTCGGCACCTAAAAAAATTACCGAACGACGTTACTGAAAGAAAACTTTATTTTTACTAACACATACCTTAGAAAGACAGCTGCTAAAAGTGCATGATATTCTATTCACTAATTCGTGAGTTATTGTGCTTAAAGTGACACTAATTTTGTTATTTTCAAAACAAAGGATCACAAAAAAATTTAATTAATTTTTCATTTTACACTGCTTCTTAATGGGAAAAAATACCGTCCAAGCAAAGCAATGACTTGAAAAGTATTATGCGGGCTACGCCCCATAAGAAACAACAATAAAACGATGGCTTGCCGATTTCAAATATGGTCGTGGAGACACCGATGATGAATTATGCAGTGGGCATCCAAATGAGGCGATAACACCTGAAAAATTTCAAAAAAATTAAAAAACGAAATCATTTTGAATGATCGGAAAGTGAAGTTGGGTGAGTTTTTTGACATCGTAAAGATATTACAAGAACGTGTTGGCTTTATATTTCCAAAAAAAATCTGTTTTCTTAGCTATGTCCAGGACTTTTTAGCCCATATGTTTTATAAAAGATCTGTTGTATCCTTTTCACGGGTTTGGCACATTTCTCTAAGCTCAACTTCCTTAAGTTCAATGTAATAAGCCAGGTAGATTGTCCCAGTTTGATTTTCGTTGACTTTTCTCTACTTCCTGTGACCTCTCCTAGGCCAAATAATAACCCTGATCCTATAAGTGTGGAGGCCGTCCCTTTCCTGGATAATTTTTCTGACATATCGGTCCCGGTAACTCCTTATTTGCTCTGGAACCCAGAGAAAACGTATCTGGTTGTGCTTACCTAAGATTTAGTTTATGGAGACATTTCAGCATCAGTTTTGCTGTAACCTGGAAACAGTTGGGAGCCTATGCTTCTATTGTTATTGTTGGATTCAATGTTAGAGTGAGCGCATCTTGAAATATATGTACAAACATCTTTCTTTTTTCCCCCAATTCGCAGGCATCTTCCCCTAAACTTACCTCCGCGAGGGATCCATCCGTGTACCATGCTATAATTTACTATGTTCTGGTTTATCTTGTTGGTTGTAGATAACCCTTCCCAAGTATTTTTACTGCCCGCTGCAGTCTTGAAGCGTTTGACAAACTAAACATCAGTAGCAGCATGTAACATGGCAGGATATCTTAGGGTTTAGTTCAGCAAGAACATCAAATATCCTGCGATTTTGACGATCTACTGTATAAATAGTAGCTCTGCTTGTTCTTAGTATAGCCCTCTTCGCTTGGGACTGGATATGAATATAAAGAGGTGTGAGTTTTCGAAGAACCTCCATTGCTACCGTGGCTCCATTGATCTCCTGTAACGCAGATCTTTTCTAACCTTTTTAGTGTGTTTATTACAGATTACTTCATCATACAATTCTCCCAGGCTGCTGCCCTGTAGGAAATCATAGCCTTGACTATAGTCATGTAGAGCCATCGCAGTAACTTTTATGTACGTCTCCAGCTTTTCCCAGCAATCAATTCACATGGAACGAATACTCTAATGGAAATTTCCGCCATCTCTTCTATAGGGGTTTTCAGTAAGAGCGCTTCAACTTTTGAACTTTTTTGAATAAAACACAAACGGTTTGACTTTTGTAACAATTTTTTTTTTTATTATCGAGTTTGAACATATACATTTAAGTATGAAATTCGATTTCTTTTGCATGACCACCGCGTGCACGTTTTACGAAGTCCCATCGCTCACTACTTAGACTGCTTAACAATTTTCTTATATGTCACTATGCCTTATCACCCAAATAAAATGGATGCAGAAATATTTCGCTATCTCATTAGGACACGCCTGACATTTTCGAGCAATGATGGCATTATAAATTATAATTTTTTTCTCATTTTTAACTCTTTACTGTCTCTAAAGTGACCTTTTAGAATGCCTTGTGGGAAATTTTTCAAATGAAAATATATTCAAGCAAACGTTTCTATGGAGTTTTACAGTTGAAATTTTGTGCGAAAGTTAGATATTTACAAAATAAAACGTAAAAAGGCTTTAAAAGCGTTTTCCTTAAACTCTAACTTTAAATAGTGACAAGTCTTTAGTCTCTATTATACATTGCCTGGACTATTTTCTTGACCTTTCTTGCGTGGGAACTTACCATAGTAAGAAGAAATACGAATTTTGAATTACTTTCAATGTTTCTCAATTTGTATGTAGGTATTTTAAAACCGACTTTAAAATATTTTTTTGAATTTTATGATTCAGGCTTCAGAAACTTCCAGGCTTTTAAATCTTCCAGGTTATAGAACTCTGCCAGCAAATACGTCTCTTTGTGTACTCCATTTGGAATAAAAAGTAATAAAAATCCAATATATAAATAATGGATCTATAAAAGTTACGTTTTGTAAAATTCTTGATATTTTTGGTCAATATAAACGTATTCTCAGCGGCCGCTATTAATATTTGGGCGATAAATTGAGTTGTGGTTGGTGTTGTTGTTGTGCGGAAAATACTACTGGAGTGACAGTTCATGGCCGAATATAAATGCGGGTCGTTTGGAAGCTTAACAAAATGCTACTGGCGCAGAAATTGTAGCCGACCAACCATTCACTTCGCAGGAGATTCGCAAAATGTGTTTCATGATTGTTTGGTTTACATATATGAGATAATACCTTTTTCATACTAAGCTCATTTTTATTTGTCAGGATACGTCAACAAGAAAATTCGGAAAATTCATCACCAATTGATAAGAAGCCGTTGTTTGGTGCGGTGTAGTCTGGAGACGTGATTGGACTAGTTTTTTTTTTTCAAAAAATTAGGTTGAAAATGCGGTTACGGTTTACGATTTCGAGAGATGTTAACAATTGAATTTTAGCCTATTATTGATGATAAGGTTATCACTGGTATGTGATTTGAAAGAGAAGGTGCCATATGCCACAGAGCCACCGAAACATATTTTGCCAGAAGGCGATAAAACTCAATAAAATAGGACTAATACTAAAATTTATTGAGAAAATTGGGCTCAGAGATATACTCTGATTCCATGAAGAGGGCGCAATAGATCTTTCAGATCACAGTGATTCAGATCACCCACCGCGTGCACGTTTTACGAAGTCCAATCGTTGAACCCAATTTTCGACCACTCTTTTGCATAAATCGGCCGAAATTCCAGCAATTTCGCGTTCAATATTAGCTCTGAGCTCACAAATCGTCGCCGGCTTGTTACTGTAGACCAATGACTTCACATAACCCCAAAACGGGACGGCTTGTTAAATGGACCGTAAAATGGCCGTAATGCTCTTAAAGTAGCAGCAATAGAACGATTATTTTCATAAAAAATTTGCACGATTTGCAATCGTTGCTCAAGTCTGTAGCGTTCCATGATGAAATGTATACTAATGAAATTTACAAATGACAAGCGAAAAATAAAAAATATTGCGTCGTTCGCCCTCCCTATCGGAAAAAAGTTGAAGCGCACCTATGGAATAACCCTATATATGTGAAGAAAACCTCATTATAAGTGAAACTGTATGACACAGTGGCCATCCTTTGATAGAAAAAAAATCTTGGGCTACTACTTTGTTAGCGCCAAGTGCCAATAATGCTCTTTCGGTGTACAATCTAGAAAGTCGACATTACTGAAGTAAATCTGAATTTTTTTAGAACGGTGTAAAGTTTTTAAATAATCGAAATTTATTCCATTCAATTCTTGCCTTAAGAAAGTATCCAAACTATTTTAAACTGCATTTAGTAAACCATAAAATTGTATCAGAAAGTATTTCTGCCATACTTGGCACCAATAGTTTTGTCACTTTACCTATGGGGAGACATACCCGTTTTTATGTGTATCTATGCATGAATGGGTGCAAAAGTTAGTAGCGTGAACACACTGCCTCTGACTGTACAAACATATCGAAGGCGGTAAAATATTATTTATTCAAATGCAGAAATTTTACAACGCTCAAGCAAACCTCAATATGTATGGCATACATTTTATGTGCAACCGATGGCGCGAGTGCATTGAACTTTGCCATATGTTGAGCTGTCGGAAGAAAATTGGCCTATTTATTGCAGAAAGTTATCGTTTAGTGGGTGGACGGACGACAAGACGTCTTGCTCATCATACCTTTTAACTTTTACATACACAAATGTGTTCAAATATATGCATTGACAGTTTGAAAATATAGACAGTTCTCAAATAAGTTGTGTTGGGTTTAATGTTAAATATGCAAATATTTTTTATTTGTTTATATAAAATTATACAGCTCTACATGGCTATTTTTTATATAGAACTTGAATTTTGAAAACCTGATAGTAGATTTGTAATCAGCGATTCCGAAAACTCCCTAATAGTAACTTTTTTTTACGAGCTTAGTTCAGATATTTTTCAGCTCGATCGTAGTCACTGGACTTCGGGACAAAGGGTTAACCTCATTTTATTAAAAGATATATTAATTTTTTTTTTGGACTAGCATATATCGCGGGCGCCGTAGTCGAAAGGGCTGGTGCGTGACTAACATTCGGGAGTGCGAAGATTCGAATCTCTGTGCATGAAACACCAAATGATCGAAAACATTTTTTTGTAATAGCAGTTACGCCTCGGCAGGCAAAGGCAAGCCTCCGAGTGTATTTCCTCAAGACGCAAATCACAAATAGGAGGAGGAGCTCGGCCAAACACTTAACAGAAGTGTACATGCCAATTATTTATTTTTTTTATATCGCTATTAAGTGTAAGATTCAAGCTTTAATTCGAATATAGATTGAAGCTTTCAGCACCTCAGTTTTTTTTAGAAAATATGAGCTACCAACTCATCTTATGATTTACATCCAATTTTCTCAAAACCATGACGTGATAAGCACTTTTGGATCCCAGAATCATTTGGAGCCCGCAATAATATATGGAATAGCAGTCCCATATCCCCCAAAAATGTAAACTTGTATAAATAAAAAGTGAATTTTGTAGTCCAGACTTATATGCAGTTTGTTTGGAAAGTGAAATTTGTTGAAAGTTTTTCTTTTTTTCTTCGGAAAAGGCGAAAACCCAAGTTGGGCGTTTGAAAACGTGAAACGTTTTCATAGTCATGATTATGTAATAGGAATCATGCGCAATATAGGTTTCGTCATTTCAGTCACCCAGAAATGGCCGGCTTAAGGGGCGGGGTGGGGTTTTTAGGGTAAAAAAAATCGATTTTGGTTTATTTGAGAAAATGAATGTACATAATCTCAAGAATGCTGTGTCCAAATTTTAAGTCAATCGGTGCAAAACTCACAAAGTTAGAGCATTATAACCATTGGCCGCTCCGACTCGGCTACCTGCTATAGAAAGCTTTAAATCGATTTTCTGGAAAACGACGTTTTTCAAGTCGGTGGACACTTTTTCTCTGAATCTACTCGACCGATCTTCCTGAAATTTTGTACACACTTTTTCTACATAATTACCGAGGTAACCCTGGGAGGTTTTTTTTCAATTTTTATTTATTTTACAATAAACAATATTATGCGATTTATCGTCTAAAAATCGTACTTCAAATGTTAAAAAAAATTGAAAATAAAAACTCGACAGGGTTACCTCGGACAATTGATTACCTAATGAAAATTCTTTGATTTTTTGATTTCAGATGCTGAGAAAAACTGTCCACGGCAAATTGCCTTTTTTTCGAGACGTCTGCGTAGATCTGCTGTCAACGGCTCAATTTAGTATATTTTCTTGTGAAAATTTTTGAAAATATTTTTGAAATATGAGTTTACAGTATACTAATTGGATAAATAAATTTACATGAATCATCTTTCCAAAAAAAATTCATAAATAAGTGCATATTTTTAGTGGAATTAAGTTGTTGGCCCATAATTCTGGTCTTTTTAGTCGAATTGCTTCACGTTAACGACGCATAACGCTCAAATAATATTCCTTATTAACAGTTTGGCCAGGTGGAAGGAATTCATAGTGCACCACACCACGAAAATCGAAAAAACTGTCATCATGACCTTTATTCGATATTCGATATTCGCTTGATTGGTCGGTTGTTTCAGGATCTTAAGCATAAATACATGTCTCATCTCCCGTAATGATGCATTTGAGCTTGTCCTGATAGTCTGAAAGCATTGTTTCACACACATCAACGCGAAGACTTTTTTCCGAGAAATTGAGAGTTTTCGGTACCAAACGAGATTTGACTAGGCCCAAATGGTCTTTCAAAATGGTTTTCACAGATCCTTCTGATATTCCGATCATATCAGTAAGGTCTTTAACAGTCAACCGACGATTTTTGAGCACTAACTCCTTCACTTTATTGACGTGTTGGACATCTGTTGACGTCGATGGTCGTCCGGAGCGCTCCAAGTCATCAACACGTTCTCGACCTTCTTTAAAGTCTTTGTACAACTTATAAACATTTTTCTGCGACATGGTCAAATCACCAAATGCCTTCTGCAACATTCTAAACGTTTCCGCAGCCGAAATTTTATTCCGCAAACAAAATTTGATGGCACTTCTCTGCTCAATCAAATCAGACATTGTAAAAATCGAAAAATGCACTCTTGGTCGTTTGGTAAACACAAGCGTAAATATATTACTGATAATGACATTCAAATGAAAGTTGGCCCAGATGTTATTAACAGTGCTGTCAACTCATGATAAAAATAACTAGAGCCAAATTTTAATCTCGCGAAGTTTGACAAATAAATTCACCTTACTTTTTGTCCACAGTAGTACAAGCGTAAAGGTATTATAAAAATGTTGATAACACAAAAAAATTTTTTTAGTAGTAAAAAAGAGCACAACACCATCAGGAGGAAAAAATTATATAGAATCAGCAAGTTTTAACTTGCATTTTTGTGGACTAAAATTTAATAAGCCTTAAAGCTGCATGCCAAGAACCTGTTTCGAAATTGACCATAAAAACCCTGGAATTGTGATGGAAAGTTTGTGGAATTTTTTGTTTTTTAGGTTAGAGCAAAGTTTGGAACTTCAATTCAAATGGATTTTGTTCCACATTGAGTCATACTTTTGTGAGAAAAAATAATGAACAAAATAGTCTGAACTGTTCAAATGTTGAATTGCTATCGATTTGTCGCGAGTTGTACTTTATAGAGCGCACCTGAGATCAAGTGATTACTATTAGCTCGTTTTTGGCGATTGGTTTTGCTGGTGAACAATTTGAAGAGAGAGAATGAGAAGTTTGTGAAAATCGATTCTCCGAACTTGGAAAGATCACGTGGAGAAGGACTTGGCTTTCCTTGGTGTGTCTGGTGCCGGGTAGCACGAGAAAGAAACGACTTGCGCGATTTGGTAAACTCGGTTAGAATCGCGTAAATGTTATTGCCCCAATCATGAAGAAATGAGGCCTTCAGTGTAATGCAAAAATGGAAGATTTTTTTTTATATTTTCACCAGTAAATAAATTTGTTAGTATATACTTCTTAACTCAATAAAATAGGATACTAAAATTCATTGAAGAAGTTGGGCTCAGAGAAATAATCTGAATCAGGGTAGAACTTTCAAGTCGTAGTGTTAAATTTCCTCATAATGCTATTATAATAAAAATAATAACAAACTACTCTTTATGCCTGAAATACTCCTGAGTATTGATTTCCGAATGCCGTAGCCGAATGGGTTCGTGCGTGACTACCATTCGGAATACGGAGAACGTGGGTTCGAATCTCCGTGAAACATCAAATGAAGAAAAAGTTCTTTCTAGAAGCGGTCACCCCTCAGCAGGCAATGGCAAACCTCCGAGTGTATTTCTGCCATGAAAAAGCTCCTCATAAAAATATCTGCCGTTCGGAATCGGCTTAAAACTGTATGCCCCACCATTTGTGGAACAACATCCAGATGCTCGCCACAAATAGTAGGAGGAGCTCGACCAAGCACCCAAAAAGGGTGTACGCGCCAATTATGTATGTATGTATTGATTTTCGATACGTGAGAATGGGGATACCCTCCATAAGGTAGTAGCAGTGCCATTGAAATCTATGCTGTAGTTTGTAGAAAAAAAAGCAAACGAGTCGCAGATTTGACTCTGGTGTACAGGTATTTTGTTGTTATTAAGCGTTACTCTGTCATTCAAAGGCAATTTGCTCTCGATTCTGAATACTCTTAGGTTTTAATTTATTGAGGTTAGGCTTCAGACTTCTACCCTACCTTAAATTTGTTCAAGAGGTTTTCTTAATTAGTTGAGAATTTGAAAACTTTTCGCTACTTTCGTTGCTTATTGTCATTAGACTTTTGTTTTATTTTTATTTTTAATTCTTTTTCAAGTAAATTTTTTTTAAATTTTTTTTAATTAAATTTTTTTTAATTTTTTTGTTTATTTAATTTTTTATTGCTTTTTCTTTTTTTTTACTATTTTTTGACAAAATCCCTTTATAGGTCCGTTTTTGTTCACACATACTGTACAAATAGATATATGAAGACATGTACGAGTGCTGCCAATTGTATTTGAGTTTGCGCAACATGTTTTATGAAGTAGGCAGTGTCTGCACACTTGCCAAGCAAATAATTACATAAATGTATGCATACATATGCACTTACACACATACATATACCTACATAATACAACAACTGTACTAAAGCTACAGCGTACGTTGACTGCCAAAACTTTACCCATGGCCAGCAAGTGCAAAATTTCCCGCACTTAAAGAAAAATTGCAGCAAGCCAAGACACTGCACACATACATACGCACATTGGCGATTAGCTTAGCAAGTATGCAGTAAAGAAATTATAGTAATTTTCGAAAATGCAATGAAATATTTATTTATAACAGGAGGAAGAAAAATGAGCGAAAATGTTAATTAGAAACAAAATTACAGCTTTGTGCACAAAATGATTATAATTTATTTTAAAGCATTTTGTAATCATGCACAATTTCACTAATAAACTGACAATGGTGGTTGCAACGTGTGGGCTACTTAGAGTAGGATGAATATGAGCATTAGGGTGGCGGGTTTTCCAACGGATTTTTAGAACCGATTAGATTTTGAGGTTTCTGATAAAAACATTTCGGGCAAATAATATAAAAAAATATTTAAAAAGTAAAGGGTCTTTGAAAAGACGCGCCTTAATTTTTTGTTTAAATAAAATGTGTAAAAATTCAGATTCTTTCGGGTTTAACTATTTTTTTATTCAAAATACTGATCTTAAAAATTATTTGTAAAAAATAACATTATTTATATACCCACTATGAGCACAGCTGCACGATGACACGCTCATTCAAGAACTCGCAGGAGTTCAACAATCTTAATCCGCATGTTGTGTTTCAACTCTGGAATTGTTTTTGACTTATTCACATAGACTTTACTTTTCAAAAAACCTCACCATGGTCTGCCAGCTCATTTTCAATCCTCGATAGCACCAGTTTCTTGAAATTCTTTCACCAAGCTTTGAATTGTCGACTCATTGGGACGATTATTTCCACCAAAAAATCACGAATTTTGCGATATGTCCTTCTTAAAGATCGACCATTTTTAGAACAAGTTTCAATAATTTTAACGGGATGTTCTATGGTGTAAAATTACGCATCAGTCCACTTGAAATATGTCAAAGATGGCATAAAAGGGTCTAGGAATTATTCACTACTGATAACTAGGCGTGACTTTTGAAAGGCCCTTTACTTTTTACAAATTATTTTTTTCAGAAATCTCAAAATCTTTAGTCAGAAGCCTCAAAATTTAATAGATTTTATAATTAAAGGCGGAAAACACCATTTTTTCTGGCTTATTGGCCACGTTGACATCCAAATGTAGTCTGAATAAAATTAGTTTTTAAAAATGTATTATTTTAATTTTATTGAAAAAATCCCCTCGCGAGATACCGGAGTATGAGCTTAAGAGGGTTGCTTAAAAATGTGTCAAAATTTTATCAATATTTTTAAATATATCAGTCAGAGGTCTAAAAATATAATATACTTTACAATTGCGGGGGAAAAATGGACTTTTTTTATTTTTTTACCTCCAGAAACAGCACTTGCGGGAAGTCATGCTTCATTATTACCTTTAAAAGAAAAGTGCAGCTCGAAAGTCACGCTCCATCAACGACGCATGTCGAACCCTTGATGATATGTCTAAAGAGTTGGATGTTGACAGATCAACCGTCGGTAACCGTTTGCACGTGATGGGAATGGTCCAGAAGGCAGGTAACTGGGTGCCACATCAATTGATGGAGAGGGAAAGCGAGAGAAGTTTGGTGACGTGTGAGATGCTTCTTGAACGGCAGAAGAAAAAAGGTTTGTTGCATCGCATCGCCACTGGCGATAAAAAATGGACCTATTATTTATAATTTCGATGGAAAAATAGCTCCGATCTTTTTTATTTTTGGATAGTGGGTGCACCCTAATGCGTATATATGATACATATGCCATCTTTGATTTCGAACATTCTGCTCATTATCGTTTATGTCCACAGATTTTTCCTTTCATGCACTTATTAACTTAAGAACTCGCCCACTCGCTCATCTTGCCACACATTACGCATTTACATTCCCATGCAAATTAAGTCAAATTTCTTCTCATACTACACCATCACACATACACATTTAATTACATATACATATATGCACGTAATTATATACAAATGCACTAATAATAAGATTGTAATAATAACCACCCACCCAATTCAGACCGAGACTTGCACGATATTTCATTTTTTTTTTACATATAAATTTTTTCAGCCACATCATTCACAACCTACTGATGAGCTAAACGAGGCAAATTTAGTTAGCTGCTCGGTATTTACTAGCAATCACTGTGTTGACATTCGCTGGCAAAAATCTGCCGTAATTACATAAATACACATTTGGACGTTAATTAATAATTACATAGCTGCCGCTTTTAATTGAATTTCTGGTTGCCGTAATCATAGCAGATTTACAGATTCTTTCTTATTAGTAAATTTTATTCTGGAAAAATATGTAATTAAAAATATTTTGCTAAGCGAAAACAATTGACGGAAATGCTTTATTTTCATAAGTGTGCGTGAATATGTCGTGTGTGGAGTGTCCCATTAGTGAGCGCAACAGTTTACCAGTAGAAAAAGTTAATATACTATTTTAAATAAATAGTTTTAGGTGTTTTTGTAGAAACCAAAAATTTTCTATCGAAATCTGGAAAATTTAAATGTAACTCTGAGACTGTCATGACGGCCACGAAATAATTATCTATCTACTTGTGATGGCGTGACATGGGTGGAGGAAATATTTTCCGCTGAAAATGAGAAAGAAAGGGAATGAAAAATATTTTTGAAATAGATTACAGCCTTAGTCAGGCATAGCAAGGTCGACATCACAAAGTTACGAGCAAATAGGTATGTGTATGTATGTATTAATTGAAGTAAAAAGTTTTAATTGTTTTTAGTGAGCCATATCTCACGATATATATCAGGTCATTTAAAGATTACATTAGGAATAACCAAGAAAAGGCTTTTGGCAAAAAAAAATTTTAACAAAAAAATATAATAGATATAAAATTAACATTAACAGAAAAAAAAGTCGTTTGGCAAAAAAAAAAAAAATTCCCCAAAAATTTTTACAAAAACATTAAATTTTTTTCCCAAACATCTTTTTTAAGTTTGTAAATTTGTAAATATATAACTTAAAAAAATATTTAAGGCGTGTACATATAATTTCTTCCGAAAAAACATTGGAAATTAAAAAAAAAAATTTATATCTGAAACTTTTTCTTAGGGGAAAAAACACTAGTTTTTCCATGAAATTTTTCTTAAATATGTACCATACTTAATTTTTGGGAAAATAGTTTTACAAAAAATTATGTTTTTTCCAAAGAAAAACTTTCAGATATAACTTAAAAAAAAAAACTTTTTAAGGATGTATATATAATTTAAAAAAAAATTTTAACAAAAAATAAAAAAAAATTTTACGAAAAACCTTCCAAAAACAAATGTTTTTTTTTTATTAATATATTATTTTATATACACTTTTTGGACAAAACTTAAAACATATATTATATTACTTTTTCTATAAAGTTTTTTTTTTAAATATGTTGACCATATATAATTTTTGAGAAGAATTTTTAACAAGCAATTAGTCGTTTTTCCAAAGAAAAATTTTCAGATATAACTTTTTCAAAAAAATGTTTCTTAGTTTTTGGTTTTTTCCAAAAATTATATATGGGTTACAATTTTTCCAAAAAAATTTTCCCATAAAATTTTTGCAAAAAAATGTTTCCATAAAATTTTTGCAAAAAAATTTTTTTTTCTTTTTTATTTTTTGGTAAAAATGTTTTTATTTGTATGCACATGTATAATCTTGGGAAAAAATTAAAATAAAATGCAATTTTTTCCATACAATTTTCCTTAAATGGTACACATCATTTACAATTTTTTTGAAAAAATTCTAACAAAAAATTAGGTTCTTTTCTAAAAAAATATTATTAGATGTATAAACCAAATAAAACACGTTTAAGTGTGTATATATAATATTTAAGAACTTTTTTTTATTATTTTTTCCACAAAAAAATATTTTGTTTATTTTTTATTATTTTTCCAAAAAAACAATTTTTTTACTTGCTTGCCTACTACGTATGATGAACTTGCCCTTAATTTTTGTAAAAAATATGTTTATTTTTAATTTTCCAAAAAAAAATTGTATTTTTATTTTTAATTTTTCAAAAAAAAAAATTTTATATTATTTTCATATATTGTTTTTAATTTTTCAAAACAAAAAATATTTTTTTAATTTATAATTTTTCAAAAAAAAACAATGTATGATGAGCTTACCCCGAATCTGGTGCGAACTGAATTATCTAAGAAGCAAGAGCAGATCTTTAGCCAAAAATTGTGGTAATTTGCTTCGGTGGAATCCCTAATTGCTGAATCGATGTGGAAGGATTCTGATCAACATTCTCACTAACCGCGGCAATCTTTGCATTAGACCTATGTTTCCCCAAGGGCGAAAATTTTAGGGCTTAAGTTGAGCCGATTATCTCAAATTTGTCGTTTTGCCAGCATCAACGTTTATGTACTTATATTCATTTTGAAACCACATAAAAAAAGTACCGTCTAGAAATTATTCACTGCTGACGTCACTTTGAAGGACCCGCTATATACCTATACTTTACAATAAAATGATGAAAAAAAATTAGTAATTTTCTTAAAAATTTCCATTATTAATAACTTAAAAGAAACTCAAATTTGATATTCAGAAGCTAAGCCTAAAAATTCTGTCAACCAGTTTTTGTTTTGAAGAAATACTTTACTTTAACTTTAAAATGGAAATATTTGCCAGTATCACCAAATACGATATCAGAAATTGTGTGTTGTTGCATTTGCATAAAATCTTCAAAAATTCTGCTGATATTTTTAATTAAATTCCACGTGAATTCCACTGCAGTACGTAAAAGTCTATAAAAGGTTTAGTACCACAAAATAAAAAAATGAGGTCAACAATACTTTGACCGTTGAATTCTTTATTTTCACGTGATTTGCGATTGGCGCCACTTTTTAATGTCTTTTGTATGTAGAAGATGTTAGCTGTTTGCTTTTTGCTTTCAGTTTCACTGGGTGTGTCACTTAAGGTCATCTGCTGATAGCCACGCCAAGGCCTGAACCTCAGCTACTTTGTTGATGGATTTAATTTCCCATGCATACTTGCGTTTTCGTTAAGGAATTTTTTAGTTCACAGAATTCGTTGCATAGCTCACGAATTTTTTCTCATTTCACTAAAAAGTACTTAGCGGCATTTACGAGTACATACACATACGTACATACATACATATGTAAACATATAATTTCTCAAGCAAGCGACTTTTTGCGGCGATTGTTAAAAGTATAGAAATCCAAATTAACTGCCTATTATTTTTTTATTTTCCACTTCATGTGCTTTTCTGCATAACTTTGAAATGCTGTCATGTGTCACAATACTTGCATGTATATTTGTGTGCAGGTATGTATGTGTGGGTTTGTATGTATGTAGGTTTGTATGTTTGTATGTAGATTTGAATATATGTATGTCCGTGTGCATATAAATATCCTCGATTATTCATTTATCGAACTATTCCTTTAGCACAAAATCGCGCCACAATGTCCCTGAACAATAACTCGTTGGGCATAGATTTTCATTTCCATTTCCGTTTCATTTTATTTGGCACTCCGGATGATGGTTTGCAGGATGTCGCGGTGAAGTTTGCCTTGGTAGTGATAAGTTTCGCAAGGTGACCTATTTTTAGTTTTTACCTAAATTTTAACTGCAACTTTGTTTTCATTCAATGACGTCACATGAACAAGAATTCTTATTGGCTGGAAATTTTTAAGTTTATTAAATGGAAAATACAAAAAGACTTAAACAAAACCATATGAAATATTTGAGCAAACAAATGATGACAAAGAAAATTATTGATGAAATTAAAAAGGAGCTAAAAGAGGTTGACGGGGTTTCAGTCCCTCCTTATCAGGTATAAAATAGTGGACAGTTGGTTTCAAACGAGGCATTTTTAACCAAGACCGCCCAAGCCCTCACAATGAGGTTACCAATTCAGAAATGACAGTGACAGGTATTTATGATTGTTTAAAAAAAATTCAACATATGGAATAGCCTATGAAATTAAATGGGAGCTAAAAGAGGTTGACGGGGTTTCAGTCCCTCCTTATCAACTATAAAATAATGGGCAGTTGGTTTAAGGGAGGGTAAGGCATAAAAATCGATTTTTTTTTGCATGTTATTGTAGTAAACTATTTCAAAAATACCGTGTTAAAATTTTAAGTCAATCCGAGCAAAACCTTTTAAGTTATAGAGCATAAAGCCGAGCCGCCTCAAACATCTGCCGAGACGCAGCAGTTGCGCGCGTAGTCCGTTACAAACTTTAAACGCGGTTTTCTCGAACCTTTTTTTTAAAGTGCGTAGTCATTGGCATTTGAAAACTACTCACCCGATCCTTTTGAAATTTTGCACACATATTTTACATATAGAAAACCTCCCCCCAACGTTTTTTTTCGCCATTTTTTTTTATATTAAGGTAGTTTTACACCTACAAATGGCGGCATTTTTTCGTCAAAAATCACTGTTTACTTCAAACGACTACCAAATGGCTGAAAATGAAAATAAATCGTCAAAATAAACGTTGGGGGGAAGTTTAACTCATACTTTAACTAAATTATTTGATTTTTTTGATTTCAGATGATTCTTAAAGGAGGCATTTTTAACTAAAACCGCCCAAGCCCTCACAATGAGGTTACCAATTCAGAAATGACAGTGACAGGTATTTATGATTGTTTAAAAAAAATCCAACATATGGAATAGCTTTATTTTTGCTCTTTGATTGCTTTAAGAGGGGTGGCTGATAATCTCGGGCTTAAGGTATCTAGCGACGGCTCGTCATAAAGGTACTGATAACACTAATTTTGTGACCTTCATTTTTATTTGGTTTATCAAAAGTTATTAAAGAAAAACGCAGGAACAAACTACGTCAACGAAAATTCTCGAAATTGTGAGTACCGGGCAGTGATTGAATTTCCTGTTAAAAAAAGGAATTTCTTGTTAAGAAATATGAAGAAAACGGAAATATGAAGAAACGTCATCAGTTTTTGAGGCCTTCACTCCTCCATACATTGCCAAAAATATGGGCTCGACTATTTTACCAAGGAAGAGATATCACTGAAGATAACCCCCTCTTAGTCTGGTAGTAAACGATAGTTACAGAAGAAAATTTTCAACAACCCTCAAAACTAGTACTGACTGAGTGAAGAATGATAAATAAAACAGATTAGCAAAGAATAAATCGAAAAGATTTTAAAGGAATATTTGCACATGAAATACATAGCCTTGTTAGGCTTTGTGAATGCTCACATCGCTTGACAAGCAGCCACTTTTGGAGAGTTGTAAAGAATTCACCGTAGCCGAATGGGTTGGTGCGTGACTACTATTCGGGTGTGCGTAGGTTCAAATCTTCGTGCTTGAGACAACAAAAGTGATATATAAAGTTATTACTGCCCCTCGGCAGACAACAACTAATAATAATAATAACGGCACGCATTTGAAATGAAATAAGAGACCGAAATCACAAGTTTCTATGGTCTCTAAAATATATATTTCGGAACAAGAATATCGGGTGGTTAGTAGCAATCATGGGGTAGAAATCCTCGCTACCCAGCTTATCAAATTATTGAGAAAACTGAAAAGAATTGCAAAGAATTTTTGCAGATAGCCAAAATCTTAATACGAAATACCAAATATAAATTTTAGCTGTATCAAAGCTTTTGCCTCGAAATATTATTAATTGCGCTTTCTTAAAACCATTCAAAAATACTCCAGGTAATTAAATTCCATAGACACGATCTGTCGTGTAGAGAGCAAGATAACTCATAAAGCGTCGTAAATTGATATTAGAAATCGTGACTTTCAAGCAGGCATAGTTTTCAAAGCAATCGACTTTGCGGGAGGGCTTCATGACTGCTAACCCACGGCGCTCTTCGAAATTTGTCGGTGAATGTAAGACTAAAGAGTGTTGCAAAACACAACAAGGGATGCCTGAACATTGTGGTATTACAGGGAACGAGTTGGCTTATGAACTGGCTAATGAAGGCTCTGCAAGCATTCCTCTAAGCCCTGGAATGAATCCCGCATCAATTCAACTTTGGAGCCAAGCCAAGTGCTTTGTGAAAGAACTTAGCAGGAAATTAGCGAAGGACTTGACAGTACTGGTGGATATAATCACAGGGTGCAACGTCCGAGATCAGCATATGGTTACCATGGGAACCATTGATGACCTCAAGCAAATTTTTCAGTCTTAACATCCATGTAATATCTTTCCTGGGTGCAGCACAATGGTCTTTATGACTGAGTGCTGGGACCTGTCCAACCCCACAAATCTAATCTAATCTAGACTATGATTGACTATCGAGTCAAAAAAAAGGCGACAATGCCTCTAATTATTAGTCCTGAGCCTTTCTGTGGACTTACAAAAGGCCATATTAACGAATTTCTCGGAAAGTGGGAGCAGAGGAAATTCGTTGAAAACCGGTGAAATTATATTGAAGCGAAAAGTGTCCTAACTCTAGATAGAGCAATTTCTGATAAGTTACTTTGCTCAGCAGAGTTGAATTACGATTTTAACTGGTTACTTTGCAAGAAATTGTCGCCTGAGATATCCTTAATTCCTTGACTAATGAATCGAGCGACAATTGTGTGTGCCAATTTCGATGCACGCTTTTCTCGTTCGTAAAAACAATATCGAAATGGATACGAGATTTTCACTTTAGGCCAAAACAAGACATCGCGTGTCTGATACGAGAAAGTAGGATCACATCTCTCACATGTTGTTCTATAGCAAAGTATTAAACGAAATTAGACCTTCTGAGACCATCATTTGCCGATACGGTGAAATGAATACGGAAAATTCAGAGCAGATTCTTTGTGAATGTCCTGCACTAGGCAGAGAATTACGGAACAAAAAACCTCAAAATGTGCTAAATTTTCAAAAAGCCTTAAAATATTGAGGTACTCTTCCACAAATAGATCTCTTTTGATCACATTTTGCAGTAGCTTAATAATAATAATAGTAGAAAACTATAGGCAAATTACCAAAACCTTTGAAAAAAAGTTGAAAAACTTTCGTTCAATCATTTTCCATATACTGGCCGCATTTGTTACCAGTTTAATTCTAGGCTTTAATTTCTAAATATTTCTCAGTTTAAATATTTCAAAATCCGCATCAAACATTAAACTGCACTTTTGACCCAGTGCCAAGTGATGCCCTACAACGGAAGCGGAAACAGTTCACTGAACTCATACGAATGCAACAGAATACGGAATGGCAGCCATAGAGGGAAAAGGTTAAAAATTTATTCGGTTAGAATATAAAGCGGCACAACTCATAATTAGCGGACATTTATGCACGGGCGCCAATCTAAATGCAAAAAACAACAACAAAAGTCGAAAAAAAATAAAATAAAAATACAAATAAACCGAGATAATATATGAACAAAATGCAACCCTTTTATTTGCACAGCTAAGCGTACTATGCGGAAGGGGTAAACAAAAAATGTGAGGAGATGATGTGGTCATGCGGCGAAGTGGGTGGATGGCAGGTAATTCGAGAAGAAGAACGCAGTGATTAGTGACATGGAATAGCGGATTTGGCATTGTGACGGAAGGAGAAGAGAAAGACAAACACAAATGGAATTGAGGCACTGAAGCGGCGTGTAATTGGAGGATGAAATGTGGTGTCGTGCCAAGTAGGCAAATATACAGATATGTATGTATGTTACAGTAGTGAGTAATATAAATGTACACTACTTTTCGAACTGAATTTTTGTTTTTGTTAATATTATTCATTTTTTAATCATAACTATATAAATATAAACTGTATAAAAAATTTTGAAAAATTCAACCAAATTTTCATTTAAACTTTAAAAAAATTTTGAAAAATTCAATAAAATTTGAATTTAAATTTTATACAAAATTGAGAAAAATTGAAGAAAAATTTTGATTTAAACTTTATTCAACATTTAGGAAAATTCAATAAAAATGTTCATTTAAAATTTATACGAAATTTACAAAAATTCAACAAAATTATCATTTAAACTTTAAAGAAATTCAACAAAATTGTGATTTAAACTTTATAAAAAATTAGGAAAAATTCAACAAAATTTTAATTTAAATTTTATACAAAATTTAGGAAAATTCAATAAAAATTTTCATTTCAAATTTACACAAAATTTAAAAGAATTCAATAAAATTTCATTCAAACTTTATAAAAAATTTAGGAAAATTCAATAAAATTTTCATTTAATTTAATTTTAATTCAATAAAATTTTCATTTAAACTTTATTCTAAATTTAGAAAAATTCAACAAAATTTTCAGTTAAACTTTATAAAAAAATTATAAATATGCAAAAAAATATTCATTTAAAATTTAGAAAAATTTAACAAAACTTTCATTTAAGATTTAAAAAAATTCAACAAAACTTTCATTTAAACTTTATAAAATAATTAAAAATATGCAACAAAATTTTCATTTTAGACTTTTTAATATTTATTTTCAGAAATATTTTGATAATGCAGTTTTATAGCTGATTGAATTTTGGTAGAAAGAAGTGGAAGTTCTAAGTGGCTCAAAAATCTTTTGGATTCTTTATTCGAACCCAAATAAATCAAACTTTCATACTTTATACAAAATTAAAAACCAACCAAATAAATTTTTATCTAAACTTTAGACTTTTTAATATAAATGAAAAAAAATTTCGAGTATGCAGTTTTATATTCGTTAAATTTCGATACAATAAACTGCAAGTTTTAAGCGGCTAAAAAATTATTCAGATTTATGAGAATTTTGCACTTTATTCCATATGAAAATTCATTTCTTGTGGAAGAATTTCATTTGAAAAAAAAAGAGAAAGAACCAAAAATAATCAATTAATTGTCCTTTAAAAACAATAAGTAAACAAAAACTTATAAAGAATATAAAAAAAAATTATAAAAAATATATTTATATTTAAAAGAGTTCACTCCTCAATGGCCAGGCTCCGAGTGTATTGCTGCTTTGAAAAAACGTTTTCCACGAAAACCATCTGTATTTCGGGTAACGTAGGACAACCAAAAGATGCAGATACTAATGATAATTAGCGGAGAAATTCGGCCTTAACACTTTCACTATCATAATTTTTTTTTAATTAATGACCTCCATATGAAATATAACATAAGTGGCCCAAAACGATAGCCGACGTAAGTACTCACCTGCTGTGCTGCCCAATGCCAGTGCTAAAAGTAGCGCCAGGAGATAAGCTGAGGTGGACATATTTTCTGCTTTTAAAAAAGACTTTTAATTGTTCAGGATTTTTTTTTTATTAATCTTTTGAGTATTTTTAGTATGTAAAGGCACTTGTTGCTTAATAATTGGCAAGCTCACTACGCTTCAAATAAATGCAACAAAATTGTATTTATAATTTTATATCTTTGTATATTTGGCGCAAACAAAAACACGCCCACACACAATTTTACAAACACTTTTGTGTGTGAAAATCAAAAATTGCAGCCAGAAGCACTTGGAAAATTGGCAATTATTAAAAAAAAAATCTGTTTTGTTTAATCTGCTACAACGCAAAGATATTTTCACACAAATTATTTTATAAAAAAAAATATTTTTTTTTGAAATTTTATTTTTGACAAAAAAAAACTATGTTTCAAAATTTAATTTTTTTTAATTTTCCAAATTCGCGCGCTGCTCACAACTAACCACTAAACACTACCGAACGACGACAATGCTGCTCACTGACTGCCAAACGACTGACTGCAGACTCTTCGATTCGTTGGCTTCCACAAGTCGTAGGTATTGCACTCGTCGACCACTAAAAGCGAACTGAAAATGCTCCACTCTACTCCAGCCAAGTGCGTGCGTTTGTTGGTGTTGATGGCGATTAGCTTTTCCCTCATTGCAATCGAAGTTAAGTGTATTGAGGCGAAGCGTCTGACTCTGTGCCCATGTAGTTGTGTATGCGCGTGGATGTGTTCGTGTGTGTGTGTGACCTCTAATGCCGTGTGGCACGTACAGCGGGCGAATGGGAAGTGGCGAACGACACAAATACACACTTAAATATAATAGTTAGCTGTACATGCATATGCATGAATGTTGTATGTGTGAGTGACGGTATGCTTGCATTGCTGTTGATAATTCCGTTGGTTTGTTTAGGGCTGCAATGCGATCGCTATTATCTGCCGACAGCATTAAAGTTGCAACTCAAATTAAAAACCCGAAGTTAGCCCAAGCTTTGTTTGCTCCACGGCATAAAACTTAAGTAAATTCATCTTTTTAGTGGAACGTGCTTTAATTACAGTTAAAAGCTCATGATGTGGATTTCATGATGAAAATTCATCACTATTAAATTGTTAGCATTGCGTGAGACTTTTGTTTTTTTTTTTTTTGGCTAAGACAGTAGCTATTGCACCGTTAGTATTTCTTTTAGTATTTTGTATTCTATTTTTGCTCCTAAGGAATGTTGACTCTGATATCAGTGGATGTATGAAAGTGTGTTTAAGGGAAACTTATATTAGATCCCGTGCACCATTAAGTCGTATTACGGCCAATTATCACGACTTTAGACCGAATAACTTGGTTTTCGTGTCCGAAAAGCTTTGAATACCGAAATATTAAAACTTGAATTATCTTGAGATATCTAGCTGAACGATTTCTTCAAAGAAGAAGAAGGATTTACTAAGGTTCATTTTGATAGACTTTGATTTTACTTAGGTTTTATAGCGATTTCATAAAACTTGGTGCACAATTGAATGGACCAAAAAACATTTTTTTTTTTCATTTTTTTAACGTTAAGTTTTACAGCGAATTTGAAAAAGTTAGTACATAATTGAATGGATCAAACGAAATTTAAAACATATTTTTTTTTTTAATTTTTTTTTTTTTTTTTGTTTTCAATAATGTGTTTTACAGCGAATTCGAAAAAAAGTTAATACATTTAGTAGATAGTGAAATGGACCAAAGAACAATTTGTTATTAAATCTGTTTTTTTTTGTTATTTGTTTTTTTTTTTTATGAGTCAGATATCCAGCTGAACAGCAAGAAAAAGGTTGATTTTCATAGAGAAAAATGGAAAACTCTTCTAATGCTCAGGTTTTATAGCGATTTCGAAAAATTTCAGTACAGAATTGAATGGACCAAAGAATTTTTTTTTATGTGTTTTACAGTGGTATTTTTAAATGTTTTACAGTGAATTCGACGACATAATTGAGTGTACATAATTGAATGGACCAAAAACATTTATTTTTTTTATTTATTTTTTAATTTTTTTTTAATGTTTTAAAGTTTTTAAATTATTTAATAGTTAATTTTTTTCAATTTTTTTTAATTTTGTTTTCTTAATTTTTTCTTATTATTTTTTTTTTGTTAAATTTTTCGAATGTTACATTTTACAGTGAATTCGAGTAAATAATTGAATGGACCAAAAAACATTTAATTTTTTTTTTATTTTTCTTTAATTTTTTATTTTTTTATTTTTACATTATTTAATATTTACTAATTAATTTTTATTTATATTTTTTTTTTTATTGTTTTTTAATGTTTTTTTACTATTTTTTTTTTTTGCTAAATTGTTTGAATATTACATTTCACAGTGAATTCGAGTACATAATTGAATGGACCAAACAATATTTTTTTAATAAAGGGTTTTCCCATAACAGGTGTTTTTTTGAATAGCCCGCTATTTCGGTAGATGTCACTTTTGAAGCTGTCATTTTTTGATATTTGACAAGTAGAAATTACGCCATTAATAAAAATGGAACGACACACGTTTACACAACGCATTTAAATTATTAAAATTCACTATACAAATGGTGAAAATTTGGCAGAGACGGTTCGTAAAACTCGAACATTTTTTGATCATCGTGAAGCACCTTGTCGGACCGCAATACAGAAATTGGTGAAAAAATTCGAGCTGTTGGGACAAGTTAGTGATGTGAAGAATAAAACCCGTGCACGTCGCTTAAGAACAGCCGAAAATATTGTTGTTGTACCCGAAAGTGTTGAAGTGTTTGTCCATTCCTCGTCGTTCTTTGGAATTAGGCATTCCACAAACGTCATTACACCGTATTTTGCATAAAGATTTGGGTCTTAAGGTTTATAAAGTTAAGTTAGCACAAGAATTCAAGCCGGCCGATCATCAACAACGTCGCGTCTTTCCTGATTGGGTCGTTGAAATGCATGAAAATGATCCGGAATTCCATCGAAAAATCATCTTGAGTGATGAGGCCCATTTCCACCTCGGTAACTTCGTCAACAAGCAAAATTGTCGTATGTGGGGCTCAGAAAATCCAAGAGTTGTTGAAAAGCCTCTTTATCCTCAACGAAAATAAACCTGGAGCAAAAGTTACGGTGAATGGATTGCGCTATCGAGAGATGATTAACGATTTTTTATGGCCGGAATTGGATGGTATTGATCTGGACAAAGTTTATTTTCGACAAGACGGCGCTACATGCTACACAAACAACGAAACCATTGATCTTTTACGGGAATAACACCTTTTATTGGAAAACCCATTATATACATTTTTTTTTTATATTATTTCTAATATTTTTTGCTTAATTTTTTGCCAGTAAAAATTATCGCGTAGACTTCTGTGAGGTATTTGGCCGAGTTCCTCCTCCTATTTGTGGTGTGCGTCTTGGTGTTGTTCCAGAAATGAATTCTTATTTTACCATTTACAGGTAAATTTAAATAGTAAGTTTTGAAAATTGTTAGTTTTAAGTTTGCATCGTATAAAAATAATTGATTTCGAATTCTATAACTTTCAGCAGCGATGTCTAATAAAATACTTAAAAGTCTTACAGATACAGCCTCATTAGTTAAATAAATAAATAAAATAAATAAATACCAAAATTCAGTTGGCTATAAAACTGCATGCTCGACATATTTTTTTACGACATATTTTTTGTTTATGGACAAAAATAGCCGACATGATTTGGATTATAGTATTTATTGAAAATTTGAAAATAATGCATATTTTTTCTCGCTGACCTTAACCAATATGAAGCCCTCCTGCCTTTCTCAATCCATCTTTTGACGTAACTAAGAGTTTTTTCCAGAAACAACTTTAATGAAAAAGAGTAAATCACAACCAATGCTATTCTGTAGATAAGAGTTTTTATGAAAAAAAAAATTTACTACATTCCTCATCTAGTAAAAATACATGGCTTCATCCAAACAGACATTATCTTATACCATTATTTCCTATGCCATCTTATCCAGTCCTACCCAATTTTATGTTATCCGATCCCGTCCTGTCCGTCCCTCCATTCTAATCTATGCTATACCGTCTCCTATCCTTCTTCTTCCTTCAAATGGGATAAATAGAATTTTCCTTTTCAAAAACATTTTGTTCCAATGTTAATAAACTGAAATAAGAACCATCATCCAGGCAAAAAAACTCGTGGTATTGTATCTACAATCTTCATCATCGCCATTTTCACTATCAGCATCAAAGTTCGTTTATGCGAAAAGTCAAGCAAATAGACTGTAAGATAGAAATATTTATATTTAAATATTGCATGTATATATGTCGGTATGTATGTATATACGCTGGCATATGTATGTAAGTCAGTGCTGACAAGAAAAGAGCATTCACGCAGACAGACAGCGCCATTGTAGGTAGATGTTTTCTGATTTCATTGACGGCATTGTTGTCAAATACTCACAAATATGCGTGCATATGCCCTCATAAGTAGATATATTTGTATGTATGTCTATATAAAATTTGTATGCATATTCGTGGGAATGAATGCTTGTACGCAGATCTCAATGCATTTGCCTTGGAATTGCGGTTGTTGCACAAAAATTGTCCGTTACATTGACTGTTGTCACTTTGACTGTTTGCCATCGCATTCCGATGGATTTTTGAATGAATGTACATAGTACACACCATCAACTAGATACACTTGTAGTACCTTGCGGAGAAGACCTAAACTAGGGAAACAAATTTCTAGTACAGAACTGGTAACATTTCAGCCATTACGAACCAGTGCTACTCCCGTGGCACTTATCGACTTATCTTGCTTCGGAGCCCAACAGATAATTGAACATAAGTGATCGCTCTTCTCGTACATTACGACGGAGGCGGAGTGCTGTGACAACTTCTATGGTTACAGTAGCAACAGCATTTTAGTTCTTAATTATTTAATAAAAAATTTATTCAAAAAACCTCATCGGATGATTAATTTTGTGCCACCTTATATAAACTTTATTACTCGTATTGTGTAAAATTTGGGCTTTACTTATGCTATATTTTGAGTGCCGTTTTTCGCTGTCCGTAAAGTTTGAGAACGGCTGCAATAATTTTTTTTTGAAATTTCTGCTATGGATCCTAGATGCGCTTCTTAGGCAAACAAAAAAATTTTGAAATTTTTCTTAAAAATGAAGAGCGAAGGCTCACATTACAGCACGGTTTAACTGCAAATCGCGAGCGCCCTAATGCTGTTAATACACACGAAATATAGCATAAAGCAAGTGATATCTGGTGTTATTGTTGGATGGCTGTATATAAGGATCTTCACATATGAATGTTAATGTTAAGAGAGGAACCTGCTTTAGAGGCTTCAAAAAATCGATTTGTTTTTCTTTGCATAAATGTCTTCCCAAACTATCCAAGAATGTGTCCTCAAAATTTCAGAAGCAAATTCAAAATATTTTCGGAGTTACAGAAGAAATTGTGAGCAAGCGTCGAGCAGGTATATGAGCGGCCGGATCGCTCGAGGTGCGATTTCTCGGATTTTTATTTTTGCGATTTTTCCTAATTAGCGGGAAAGATATGGAAATGTTAAACGTCCTATTGAAGCGAGATAACATTGATTGTATTCGGAATTAAATTCTCTTCTTGTTGAACCTAAAAAACCTTAAGAAAGTTATGATTAACCCACTTTTTAAACAATCTAAAGTGAATTTGTTTTTCCCAAAAAAATTAATTTTTGTTTTTAATTAGCGAAAAATTGTTGAATTTCTCACTTTTTGTTCAATTTTCTTGGTTTAACTAGAAGCTATACTATACCAAAATAAAAACTTTTTGGGTTTTTGGTTTCAGATGAAAATTGCGACCTGCATCTTTCCCGCCGCACGACACATGCACATCCGAGGCGCCCCGGCAAAATGCTTGTACCAGGCTAATATGAATATATTTTAATGAAAAAAATTGAGAAGACTGTTGAAATATATAACAATAAAACCAGAAAGTTTCGTTTCAATCGAATATTTCTTTTCTTCCCAAAAAAATCCACGAAAAAATCGATTTTTTGAATCCTCTAAAGCAGGCTCCCCCTTAATGTTATTGTTAATTACTATTTGAAATATCAAATATGTGCAGATCATGGACACGGTTTGAAATTTTGGTTGTAGCTCCTGTATGGGCCTCTAATTGTCTTATATAAAATGTTTTCTTAAATATGGCTCTCAAGGATTTTGAGAGTCCTATAAAATCTAGCATATATATATATATATATATATGATATGTATACTTTCACGTGGTTCGTATGTGGAACATAGGCCTTCTAGCGTACATACCCACATAACAGTGCAGCTCGTCTGTAAATATCAAATGAGAGCGCTCGCTCTACAACTGTTAATGCATACGGAATATTATACATACATTGCAAACGGAATACAGCACCAAGCAATTGTTAAGCATGCACTCGTACATATGTATGCATCTATATGGTAAGTGCAAATGATAATGTTACTCTTCATTATTATGTTAAATAACAGATATGTGCAGATTATGGAGAAACGTTGTAGGAAATTATGTTGAGTCATTTATGTATTCAGTTTTATGCACAAGTGAAGCTAGTTTAACATAAAAATATAAAATGATGAATTTAAAAAATTAAATGTGCAACAATTCGAGAAAATATTTATATAAAATATATAAAAAATAATAATTTTTTCCATCTTAAGGCGACAACGACAGTAGCTCTGGCTATGTTAATTTCTCTTTATATACCTAAATATGTTGATATAATATAGTGATACGGCGATGGCCCAGGTAGCTAGAGCTTTTATATTAGATTAATCTATAATTTTAATTATATTAATAATAATAATAATAATAATAATAATAATATAGTGAAAAGTTGAATCAGATCGAATTAACTAAAAAAAACTACATACATCAGTTCAGCCCAATTTAGCACTGCTTTCAAACAATCGCAAAATAAGTGCAACTGGGAACAATCGACACTTCCCAAGGCATCCTTCTACAAAATTCACGAGTTTGTTATTTTGAAAAGAGAAAGAGCGCAACTAGTCACGATTCGAAACGCTCGGCAGATACCCGATAGTGGCGCGCAGTAGTGCCATTCCTTGCAGGGTATTTATACTCATACACACATATGTACACACGCGTATCATACATGCAAGCTGTGGAAGCAATACAAAAGACATCTATAGACTACACCCATTTGGAGATTTGAATCAACTTGACTTGGTGTCGCGAATATTATTCGCACAAGCAACACTACTTTTAAGCATGGCTTAGTTCTATTTTTACCATTGGCGTTCGGAGGTTTTTGGGTTGATTGGCAAAATCGTATTTTGCTGTGCGCCATTGACTTTGATGTTGTTGTTTTCATTACAGTAAACTATGATGTTGCTGCTCTGCCTGTTGTTTGTTGATGTATAGAGGATAGATTGTAAGTACCGAAATATGTTAGAATATTTTTATCTGTTTTGGGCTATAAAAAAGTTACAGATGTAAAACGCTTTAGGTTCATTTGCATTTGGTTATTTAGTTATTAGTATTTTGGCTCAATATATTCGTAAGGATGCATGTAAAGGGAGGCCCAAATTAACCATTCAACTTTTTACTAAAACAAAAAAATTATTTTGAATGACGGAAATCTTTATTTTGACCCTTACGTGCTCCATTGCTTGTCTGTTTGTATGCTGCAGCTGTCTAGCTCACAAGTGTCAAATATGATTGTCGTAGGACGATATTTGCAAATATTATAAATCTTTCCATAATTGATTAATTTTGCACCACCTGTTATGTGCCCGCTAACGCATTGACGGGGTCTTGCAGAACTGATTTTCCTCATAAGTACGTTTCCATAAATGTAGGCACGTATGTATATTTTAAGAAATTTTTCGGGTTTTGCTCTCTGCACTAAAACTTTATTATATTCGTTGTTTGATTGAATGCAAGAAATTTACGCTGAAACTGCTACCGAACTGCAAAAGGACACTTTTCCACAAACAAGAACAAACAAGCTGTCAATCACAAGGTGGCACAAATTTAATCAACTTATCAAGAGATTTTTAATTTTTGCAAATGACGTCGTGCGTCAATCATTCAGACACTTGTGAATTAGACAGCTGCAGTATACAAACAAGCAAGCAATATAGATTTCCATCACTCGAAATGATTTTTTTATTCAGAAAAAAGTTATATTTTGTGGCTGTGCAGGCAACACTTGCATGATCTGGATGCCAAGATATAGGAACATGGAGGAAAAAGAAGTTGCTGATGAGCTTCCCAGGAAGGGAACTGAATTGGACTCACAGACCTCCTCCCGGGTCACCCGCATCGGTTTAAGGGGAATTTCACAACTTATTTCTCTGGAAAGCGCAGAAGAGTTGGAGCCCCATTTCTTCATCTGCTTTTTCGAAAACCCTGTGAGGCCAGTACAATAGACAGAGAGTTCAGAAAGTCGTGTGGACTCCAAGCCATACATACGCACTAAGTTTAGGATTTAAGAGGGGGACACTGTCGTCAACTTTCTCTGTAAATGTCCAGGTTTGACAGATAGACGATCTTTCTTCGACAGCCTGGGGCAGTGCGTCAACGAAAATCCCCTAAATCTTCTCATTACATCAATAGCTCTGGCTGGCTGTAGATATCTGCCTATTGGAGGTCTCAAAATACTATTACTCCCAGATAGCAATACTCATTTGTAATTGTCATAAATATTTACTCCTTTCATCACTCTACACCCACGCTACGTCCGAGCTCAAGGGATGAGGGGCGGGGTGTAACATTTGCCAGCAAGGCATGGCAAACATGTTCACGGATGGCTCGAAGTTGGACGGAAGGATTGGTGGGAGAGTATTCTGTAAGGAGCTCCCCATCAAACTCAAATTCAGGCTTCCGGACAAGCGGAGGTATCCGAAATTAAGGAAGCAGGGGATTGGTTAATTTCTTCGGTAATTACCGTTAAGGAAGTAAGTATTTACTCCGATAGCCGCACGGAAATTAGGGCCTTGGGCTCATTGCTTTTGCATTCGAGATTGGTCTTGGAATGTCTGACTTCTCTCTCGATTGCATCCGAATACTTCCACATCAGGCTCATTTGGGTTCCCGGTCACAGCGGCATAGAAGAAAATTGCTACGGTTTCGAAATGAGAGAATTCGATTTCCCTTAAGAACCTGTGGTCTACTCTTGGAAAGATGGGCCTCAAGTCAACTCAGCGAGCGCTGGGCTAGTGTGCAAACATGCGAGGTCGCGAGATCCTTCTGGTGCGTTCTGCCGAAGTTGTCTTGAGGACGAGGTGGAATCGTCTTAACATCTTGTACTCAGCTGCCCTGTTCTCATCTGGCAAAGATTTAGACATCTGGGCTCTGATTTTTTCGCTACGCCTACGGATAAGGCGGGTCTAAATATCAAAAATCTGGTGAAGTTCACAAGTAGCTTGTTGAGGCTAATTACGAACGTAAGTCAGCCACCGTCGGCGTCATTGTAAGTTCATGGTCATTATCCTTTAATCCAAGGCTCCTTCTTCCTTCCCTTCTCCTTTCTCCTCTCCCCTGTATGGCATCACAACGGACGAATTTTTGAATATTTGTCCACGTGTGCCCTAAGCTATGGCTGCCATTTAACTAACCTAACCTAACCTAACCTTTAAATTGTAATTTTTCCTGATAATTTTTCGGCCTGTCAATCACGAATAATGCTGATTTCTGCGCGATCGTTTATGAGCCAAAACCAAAGCGTTTTCAGGTAAAAGAGGAGTTTGATTCGTTGCTTACGAGGTAGTGAATTTACGAGACATTCTAAGTTTAGGAGGCAGTTAAGCGTTTAAACGAATATCCCCTATTATTTATGGAAAATTAGGGAAAGTATCCACAAATTTAAGAATTACTTCCTTATAAACTGTGGAAAAAGTCTTCTTTAAAAAAAATTATTCAAAATACATTCTCACATACAAGTACTTACATCTCACATAATACATCTCACTAAACGTACATTTCTTAGGCCTCAAATGGATTCTGCTTGCCTATCGGTGATATGTGCGGAACAGTCAAACAAAAACTAGAACAGCTGCTCATAATTATCAAAAATTAACGAGCACATGTTTTTGTGTATTATGGACGAGAAAAAATATGTATGAAATGGAAAAATAAATCACATAAGAATGGACGAAGAAAAGGGGCAGGGAGAGGTATTTTTTATTTTTGTTTATTAAAAATGATGGATCTGCTAAGAAAACTAAAACTAACTAATACAATTATTTATATTAATACAGCGCTGGCTACTGAGACCTTCAACTATAAAATTATATTCATATATTTAAATTTTTTTTTTAATAAAATTCTTTTTTTCCACAAAAACATACGCGCATTATGCATATTGTTGATGATGGTAAAACCAACAAAAAGTAAAATAAAAACTCATAAAAAATTAAATCTTCCAGTTAACTTCAGAATCAACAAAAGGGCCCCCTGTATAGTAAATGTCGCTTGTTGTGCTATGCTATGCTATGCCAACTTAAGTATCTCAGCTTGTGTATGTTTGTATGCTTCTTCGTTGTGTTAATAGGTGAATGACATTTTCTTTATTTGTGTCTTGAGGGCAAACACTTAATCTATATATTCATGTTTTTTTTTTGTCATACCGCCAGTTGACCGCTTCGCATATGAATGTTGCAAGTAATTAAGAGGCAAATGCGAGCACCCGAATTTTCATTTCTCCTGTCCCTTTCTCTCACCCTTTACTGGAAATATAAATATGTGTACTATAATTAATATAAAGAAGGGCAAATAAAATTAGTCTTCCTCTTGCTCAAACTGAATTTGATTTGACTATAAGAAATACTAATATTTTTTCATGATGTAAACAAATTGCGCCTTTATACGAGTGGTTAACCATAGGCTGTGGAAAAGCGAACACGTGGAAGCAATTTTTAATTACATGCCATGATTTTTATGTTCATATGTATGTAAGTATGTGACATAGCTTTATGTGACTTCAATCAGTCTGACTATTCGTTGGAGGTGCTGTGGGCATAAGCTGAAATAGCTGAAAACTCAATGGGTAAAGTTTTTATTTGGATTTATGTGAACAAATTTTAGCTTATTGGAAGTTGAAATACATACAATTTTTTTTTTTTTTTTTTTGAAATTTTTTATATTGCTATTTTTTGTGTGACGGTTTACATTTTTTATTTCACATATGGGAGGCAATGGTAAGGCGTGTACGAGATTCGGACTTTTCTTTGTTAGTCGGGTTTTTTGAAACTTGTCATTTGCAAGGAAGCTGAAGGCGTGACTATTTTCTGATTTTCTTTGTTTACAATACCAACAATCGCTATAAAAGGATTGATAAGTTAGAAAATTTTCAGTTAGACTTAAAAGAACATAAGTGACATTTTTTAGGTCTATATTTGGAAACAAATTCACTTTCTTTCACGATCACAGGATGCACCGTCGGCTGTATTTAAATTATTAAAAAAAAAATTGACATTAAATTAAGAAAATTCAAAAGCAACAAAAATGTTGTACTAAAACCACTTGAACTCAGGATAAAGTTTTTAAAACCATTTTTGAATAATATTTTGTCGAGTATCAATCGTTTGATTATGTTTTTGAATGACTTGTTTAGGTAGGTAGGTAGGTGAAATGATTGAAGTAGCACCCTAGCACTCCCCAAGTAGCACTACACGGTCCGACACTCGAAGTGTAACCAATTAAAAAGGCCACAAATTTAGTTCGGAAAATTATTTTTATTCAATTCAAAGTAAAAAATATGGGAAAATAATACAAAATTAAGAATAAATTTACTTTTGCTCGATATAATCACCTATTGCCTTGGCGATGACCTTGCGACGGTCCACAAACGAATGGCAAGCTGCCCGAATGTGACTTGCAGGTATTTTGGTCCACTCGCGGACAATGGGTTTTTTCAGCGCTTCGAGACTGGTGAATCTTTTTGTTCGGAACTTGCTCTCCGAAATGGCCCAAAGAGAATAATCCATCGGGCTCACGCCTAGTGAATTTCAGAGCCATTGTGTGGACGTTATGAAGTTCGGAACGTTGTTTTTTAGCCATTCAAGGTTCACTCGAGCTCGAACTCGAGTCCTGTTGAAACGTCCATGGTCTGCCACCAGAATGTTTGTCTGCCCGCGGTCTCAAAGCAAACTCCAAAATACTTTTCCGATAATATTTTGCATTTACCTTGACGCCAGGCTCGATGAAAACGACGGGAGAGAGCCCATCTGCGGTTACCTGTGGCGAGTGCTGCCTTCTGGTGGCCAATTGATGACTCAAATTCTCGTATGAACGGTCGGTCAAATAAACCCCATCGTTTTGGGAGTTTACGAATTGCTCAATTTGAAAAATTTTCTCGTCCGAAAACACAATATTCGGAAATTGACCGCTTTCGGCCAAGCGAAGCAACTCCTTCGTTCTCTCAAGTCTGACTTGCTGCTGCTTTGGTGTGAGATCATGCACCTTTTGGATCTTGTAAGACTATACTTTGAGATCATTTTTCAGTATACAGCTACTGTCAGATATTTTCATTTTTTTCGCCATTTGATTGGCACTTCGTCGGGGATTTCGCTCAAGTCGCTTCTTCACTTTTTGAACCATTTCTCGTGACGTTGCGGTTTTTTGATGTCCACCTCCATGACGTTTTGCGATGCTACCAGTAACATTGTAAGGAGTAATGGTGCGACAAGCAAAATCTTTACTTACTTTAAGTTGCTCGAGCTCACGAACAATCGCTGGTTGTGATGTTCCAGCCAAATATAATGAAATAACTCTTTTACGTTCACTGATTTTCTTTTTTCGCGTTTAATGCGCTTGTAAACAATACTCTGGACTGTCATTTAGCCAACTAACCCGAGCATCAGCTGCGCGAGCGGTCTGAAGTTGGTCACTCTTTGAGTGCCGGACACTGTAAAGCGGCATTTTCATCCGTTGCAGACATCCACAGCCAGCCAGAGCTGTTGGTGTAATGGAGAAGATTGATGGCATTTAGGTTGGTGCACTACCCCAGGCTGTTGAAAAAAGGGCCCAGTGACCATAATCGTCTTGCTGTCAAACCCGGACATTTACAGAGAAAGTACTCAACAGTCTCCCTCTCTGAAAGGTCCACACAGCTTCTGGGATTGGGGCTAAATGGTAACCCTAGCTTTTCCGCGTGTGTGCCGATCGCTCAACGGTCTACAAACACAGCTACGAAATGGGTTTGTTGTGAGCTGCGGGGGCTGGGTTACATTTTCCCTTTCATATTGAACCATTCTGAGCTTTTGACAAAGTGTAAAAGGTTTTTGATACTTAAAGTATATAGATTATCTAAATTCGTTAAGAAGTAGGATCTTAAATATCGGTTCCTGCTTCTGGCTAGAGTCGGGCATGTGCAAAAAAAGTGTTGAATTGTTTCCAACTCTTGGTTTTCTGTAAACGCCAAATCTCCTTGTATGATTTCCTATGAGACAATGTCCTATGAGGGCCGCTACTAAGGTCCTAATTTGAAGTCTATTCAGTTTTATAATACTCTTGAACAGACGTGGATTTAGCCTAGGCCTTGTTTGCCTAGCAATTTCACAGGTATTGACGCTAATCCATATTTGATTTACAGAACTGATTAGTGCGTCCTTAATAAGAAGCTTACAAGTTGTGAGAGGTACCCCCCTAAAATTACTTATGTCTGGCATACAGGTACCTTCTCTTGCAAGTTGGTCAGCCCTACAGTTCCCTGGTATATTTCTGTGGCCTGGAACCCTGCACAAGATAATGCGATATTGTTCGGCCATCTCATTAAGAGACTGGCGAAAATGTAAGACACTTCGTGATGTTATTTGGAATGCATCCAGGACCCGTAGAGCAGATTGGCTGTCTGATAGAATGCAGATATCTGTTGATGATATTCTGTTTATCTTTAGCCATTTTAAGGCTTCATGAATAGCGTTTATTTCCGCTTGAAAAACATTAGAGTGATCCGGTAGTTTAAAGGATTCACTAATGGAAAGCTCTTCGGAATATAACCCTTATCCTACACCGGTGTCCATTTTAGATCCGTCTGGGTAATCTTAACGGGATTTTCATTAGGAAATTCCTTTCGAAACAGAGAATGGGAGGGTGATAGTCACAATAACTGGGTATATCCGTATAGGAGTCTAAGATGGTTGAATGTCCATGTGTGATAGTCTTCCATTGCGAGCTTGCTCTGAGCCTTAAAGCAGAACAGGCCGCTGAGTATTTACAGAAGAGATCTAGGGGTGGCAGATGTAATAATAGCGAGCGCTCAGAAATTTTTTGAATGGAAGAAAATACCCAACAACGTCAGTAAATAAATTATAAAAAATCAAAGAAAATTTTGAGTCATTTCAAACTTACAGCAAACTTCAATAAGCTACAAAACTGCCTATCCCATATTTATCTAAAATCTCTTATTAAAAAGGGTGAAATTTTTATGAAAATTTGTTAATCTGTTTTTTCTTTAATTTAATTTGTGAAAAATTTAAGGCACGGACTCATACGATTTGTGCAAGAGAATGAGATATATTTTTATAAAAACAAAATTCGATTTAAGTGAGAAATAAATAAATCGTATGCACACAGCTTTGCTATAAAATAGAGTTGCCCGCATACTATTAACTGTTCTTTTTCAGCAATCAAACAAATGAAATAGCATTAATTAAAACTACTTCTTCGTGTAGTTACGAAATAATGCTCTGAACTAAAGGCAGCCAACTGAATAAAGGTCAAAAAAGGTATTTATAATACAAACCCACAACTTGGTCGTGAGTATATTTACCAGCTCACCCCTAGTGTCCGCAACCTTTGCCTGCTTGTAGCCCAATCAATTAACTTCTTCACAAATTCCATTCTGGAAAGAAGGGAAAAGCAGTCCAACTTGAATTTTTTATAGCAGATATGTGGAAGGTGCATTAGGAAAAGAAAATATTTCCATGTCAGTCTTGTGTGGTCATTTCCGTAGCCATTATTTTAATGCGCCTCAAATATTAAGAATAGAAATAGAAGTAAATATATATTCGTATGGGTTTGTATAGATTTATAAACACACTCAAATATCTTTGAGGAAATATTTAAAAAGTAACATAAGCAACGCCCTACATAAAACAAAGCGCTGAGTTATATATATAAAAAATTAAAAGGTGTATTTGCGAGTATGTTTTTGTGTACCTGTATGCTTAAGGCGCCCACAGTGGGTTCGTGCGTGATTACCATTCGGTTGAGACAGAGTTCGTAGTCTCATGTAAACATGAAATATCAAATTACAGAATAGCAGATACTCTTTCAGCATGCATTCACTGCGCTAGCAATCATAGGGTCTCGACAAGACTCTTCCATCGAACACGGTTCTGGGCTGTGGTTTTTGCGCCGTCCCATGTGATGTTGACGTGCTAGCTCGAGCAACATGGACCTTCTCCAAGTATTCTTTGCCCGACCGTGACCTCAGCTCCCTTGTGGCTCCTGTGGGCTAGTGTCATTCTCGTGATGCTATCTGGAGGTTTCCTAAGCATGTGACCTATCCATCACAATTTTCAGCGTTTAATTTGCCATAGGATGGGTTCTTCACTCAATGATTTCAACAGCGCGTCATTGCTGAGGGTGTATCCTCTGTGTGTTGGTGTTAGAGGCCAGCCATATTTCACCTCCATACAACAACACTGACTTCACACGTGAGCTGAATACGGGCAGTTTAACACGCCTGGAGATTTGCGAACTTGCCCATACTGTATGCACTCGCCCGAACGCCTCCTTTGCTTTGTTTTGCCTACAGTTGATATCTTCATCTCCTTCGCTATCTGTCGTGATAGTGCAGCCGAGGTAGCAGAAGCTTTCGACAAATTCCACCGGGCACTCGTCAACCATTATATGTCTTGCTTTGTGCTAGTTGACTCTCATAGCCTTGATTTTGGCGCTGTTGGCCTCCAACCCGAGAGTGCGTGCCAGCGTAACTAGTCTAGCCGCCTTCGCTTGCATGTCAGTGAGTTTGTGGGAGAGGAGGAAGATGTCGTCGACGAAGTCCAGGTCCTCAAAATATCTGGTATAACTCCATATGACACCTCTTTTGTGCAGGGTCAATTGGCTCATAACATTGTCTAGGACGATGGCGGAGAGAAGGGATGACAGGTTACAACGTTGCCTTACGCCTGCGTTGGTGCTGAATGGGCGGCTGTTGGTGTCGTTGTGAAGCACTGCCAGCTTGGCGTTCAGAGTTCTCTTAGCGAGAACTCCTTTTCTACTCAACACCAGCCATAGTGAGTCTCGTTTGATTGCGTCGAATGCCTTCTTAAAGGGAAGCGGCACTCAACTGATTGTTCTACTAAAATGCGAAGAGCGTTGGCATGCATACGAGTGCATTTCTGTCACGAAGAAGCTTCTCATATTCATATAAATATTCCTAGACAGTTTCGAGGCGTCTTAAAACTGTTGGATCTTCCACTTGCAGGATAACCGTAAGACGTTTAGAGACGCTTAACACATATTGAATAGGAAGCATGACGAGACACTTATATGTATTTATAATTGGCGCGTACACTTCTGTTATGTGTTTGGCCGAGTTTCTCCTCCTATTTGTGACGTGTGTCTTGATGTTGTTCCTACAAAAGGAGGCACCTACAGTTTTGAGCCGACTACGAACGGCAGATATTTTTATGAGGAGCTTTTTCATGGCAGAAACACACTCGGAGATTTGCCATTGCCTACCGAGGGGCGACCGCTATTAGAAAAAATGTTTTCTTCATTTCGGTGTATCACCGAGATTCGAACCTACTTTCTCTTTTAATTCGGAATAGTAGTCACTCACCCACCCTTTTGGCTACGACGAGACACTTAGCAAAGAAAATAAGTGTACAGAACTCAACAAATTTAGCAAACTTCTAAAAATTGTCATACAAAGTTTCAACTTTGAATGGAAGAAAATAGTCAACATTGCATGAGAAAAAAACAATAAAAAATGTTACGAAAATCAACGAGATTTTTGAACGACTTCAAACCAATACTTTATCACCAAAATTTAAATGGTTATGAAACTGTATACTCAGGAGTTTTCTATAAATGCTGGTTGAAAAATACAAAGGTTTGATGACAATTTGATTTTTAATACTTTTTTTTTGGAATTTTGCAATATTTCAAACTTTGATTTCTACATTTTTTATATAATGAACTACATTTTTTTTTTAGTTCTGAAGTTCCAAATATGTGTTGATGTGTGTAAATCTACATTTGTGTTTATGCTTGAACGTTGATCAAACTCAATACCAAAAAATATTTCCACAGCACACCTTAAATTGCATGTAACAAACTTACACATTTCAATGTATGCACTCGTATATGTATGTGTATCCTTATAACACATACACACAAAGATATGTTTGGGCGTGTATGCACAGTAGTGGTAATATACAATCAAGTGTCATTTAATTCAAAATCGATAACAAATCTAATAGCTGAATAATAGCCGCTTTCAACTATCAGGCGTGGTTCGAAATTCTCCGGATTTATTCAGCCGCTCGTCATACCATAAACTGGAACGTGGAAATGTGGTAGATGATATTATAGAAAATTTCATGAGTTTATTTATATTACAGCCAGTAAGTAAGTCTGATTAGATTTGTAGCACCTTCTGCGAATTCTCCGCTACCACCTCAGCCCATCCAAGATACTTTAGGTAAAGTGGCTTGCCATCAGTAGCACATCATCGGTATGATGCCTTCGCTAACATTTTGACACAATTTGAAAAAAAATTAATCAATCTAAAATCAGCTATAACTCGTCTAGTTGCAAAAAATATTCTGCATACAATCTGCACCGAGCAAGGTATCAATATCTGTACTAATGCTTTCGATATTTTTCGAGTAGTAGTTTTCCTAACTTTTTCGATTGTCACCTACAGTACGAACCGATTGGTACGTCTTGCACTATTCCTTATAAAGTAAAGTTTTTAACATTGTATAAAATTCAAAAAAATTAGCAGACTTCAGAAAGTTGTCCTGAAAATTTTCAACTTTTCAATCAGAAGTATTCTGGTACCACATATATGGAAGAAAATAGTCAACATCGCACGCAAAGAAAAAAAAAATTCTGAAAAATCAATGCGATTTTTGAATGACTTCAAACATACACTTTATTTACTATAATTGAATGGGCTATGAAACTGCATACCCAGAAGTTTTCTATAAATTCTGGTTAAAAAGTTGAAAAGGTTGATGACAATTTTTTCTTCATTTATAAAATTTTTTTACCAAATTTGGAATTTCAATTTGAAAGTTTTTTTTATACAAGGTACTACATTCTTGTTCAAAATTACCAAAACTAAAATTGTTCATGGAAAATCGTGCGAATTTGTATTGTTAAAAGGTAAAGTGACTTAATGGCCCCTATTATGAGCAACATTCGATCTTCGACTGTAGTCGAAAGTGCTGATCGAACGAATTTTCATTTGGTATTATGGTGCTCATTCGTTGAAGAATAGGACTATTGTGAATTTCGATCGCTCGACGCATTTACAATAGATAATTTTTTCTCAGCTGATACAGCAAATCAAAATAAAAGAAAAACCGATTGTGTTGAAATTCTTTGCTAACAACATTTTTAAAAGTTAAAAAAAGTATTTTTTGTGAAAATGAGTACAACGGAGTTGTGGTTCGACGATTCATCGGACGATGAAAGATTAGTGGAACTAGCTAGAAGTAGAAAACAGTTGAGGGACGCATCCAACCCCCTAGAAATGGCTTCCACTGAGTAAATTTAGAATTTTTAAAATGTGTTGACGTACTTAATATTACAGAAATTTCCTTACAGATTTTTAAAGAATTTTAGATTATCTAAAGAGGCGTTTGTGAACCTACTGTCCAGTACAGAAAACCAGTTGCAGCAGTACACCTGGGCCAAATTGATTCCAAATATTTTAAAGCTAGACACAGTTCTGCGATTTCGTGCTCAGGGATCGTACCAATTGAGTATTGGTAATGAAGGTATGCTAGGACTTGCTCAACCCACTGTGTACGATGATGCTGAAGATATTGAAGTGGAGTCAAATAACGGAGAAGTAGAAAACATAAGAAATGAAATTTTGAGCATATTATAGAAAAATCTAAAAAGTATTAAATAGAAACCTACGCCAAAGTTTTGTTTTATTTTTGTTATAAATTTTCTTTATTCATTCGTCATTCGAAAAAAATATATATTTCAGTTCCTCTACGTATTTCAGCCCATACCTACCAAGGGAAAATAAAAATGTATTTCTATAAACATCACAAAAAAAAACCATTATTAAGCTTAATCCATTTTGCTGCCGTTCTCACTTGAGGTCCCAAGCAATTCAGCTCCGTTGTAAATTCCTCCCATTTTTTTGCTGCTTGAACTTTGGTGCAAGTCCCTTTTGCGAATTGTGGATTCGCCTTTCTAATTGTTGTTTGGTACTCACGACTTTCGACCTGCATAAAATTAACAAAATTAGTATATATTTATTATTTGGTTACTATAAAACCATAAATAATCGCAAACAACTTACACTTTAACAAGTTTTCCCTCAATACGCTACACAATCGATAGCAAAATTGCATTCGACTCTAAATTCGGTAAACAACGAAAATTTCGATAGGGTTGCACCGCTCATAATACCAAATTGACATTCGATTTTCGATCTTCGACAACCAGCGAATATCGAAGATCGAATGTAACTCATAATAGGGGCCAATGATGTGAACGAAAGTTGCTCATACGCTCCGACCTATCCCGAATCCTTAATAGAAATTAATAAAGTTGTCTACTTTACTGCCAATTAACTGGCTGCATATGCACTTTAATTAATGAACAAGAACAACATAAAAAACAAAAACAACATAAACAACAAAAACATAAACAAGAACAATATTTTACAAGAAAATTCCGTGTTTGGAAGCATGGAGTGCCGTAGTGCTTTGCTAAAAAAATGGCTTATGTTTCTATTATTATTATTTCCTAGCGCGCCGGATGGGCGCGCAAAGTGCCAAAACAAATCAATTCCATTTGGATCAATTTTTAGATTTAAGCTTTATTTGCGTGCATGTCAGCGTGTTCTCAGCTGTTGTGAATTCATCGTACAGGCCTCGTCTCCAAAATTCTTTCGGTTGACCTCTACGACGTGAGTCTTGTAGATTCCTGTCTAACAACATTCTGCTAATGTCAGTTGCAAAATTTCGCAAAGTACGAATAGTCCCCCTCCATTTACCCTCAATTTCAACTGGCCTTTTTCTACCTCGGCTGAGGAGCTCAATATTTGACATACAGTTATCGCGCCACCATATCTTGTGGTAGGGAGAAATTGATCTTGACAACATCTGATTTCAAAAGGTCGGAGCTATGTGCTCGTGAAATTTTTTTTCAAATTGAAAAACATAAGTGCTGAAAAATTTGGCATTTAACTGAAATATCTTCAGCTCTTTTAATATATTTCTAATCTTTTTTTTCTAAAAAAATGATTTCAAAGTGAAAGAACTCAAAAAAGTGTAATAAACTTGAGACTTATTCAATGGTAAAAACTTTGGCATAAAGTGAAATACCTTTCAGCTCTTTTTATCAAATTTATGAAAAAAATTTTATAATTTTATAACTTATTCAATGGTGAAAAATTTGGCATAGTCTTTTAAAAATTTCTTTTTTTTCGTTTTTTTTTCAAAATTTTTTTTTTTTTTTAATTTTTTTTAAATTGTTAAAAAAGTTGGCATAGAGTGGAATATCTTCAGCTTTTTAAAATTTTTGTCAAAAATTTTTTTTGCTAACAAATTTTTTTTAAATTGAAAAACCATGAAAAAAATTTAATAATTTTGAGACTTATTCAATGTTGAAAAATTTCACAGAGTTTTTCAAAGTGAAATATCTTCAGCTCTTTTTATTTATAATTTCATTTTTTAGAAATCAAAAAACATGAAAAAATTTGTATCATTTAAAAGCTTATTTAATGGTGAAAAGTTTGGCATAGTCTTTTAAAAATTTTCTTTTTTTTAATTGGCATAGAGTGAAATATCTTCAGCTTTTTTAACATTTTTGTAGGTTTTTTTTTACTACAAATTTTTTTTGAAATTGAAAAACCATGAAAAAATATAATAATTTCGAGACTTTTTCAATGGGGAAAAATTTTGCATAGATCCTTTTTAACTGAAATATCTTCAGCTCTTTTTAACATATTTATAATTCTATTTTAATAAAAAAAATATTTAGTTTAATTTTTTGTTGAAAATTAATTGGTTTTTGCCTTTGATTTCTTTCCCCTTTTGTTTGCTCGTTAATGGCTGAGACTATGCTCAGTAGTCACTGAAAGTTCCACAGACGGATCCCCATAGTTTTTTTCGAATTATATTCAAATGCGTACAGTAAACCACTGAAACATAAGTGAAAATTACGTTTGCAAGTCCATCAAATAGTCGAAACTTTGACACGCAATCACTCCATGGGACTACAAAGGTCTAAATTAAAAATACACTCTTCATTTTCTTCTTAATGTTTTTCTTCATTTTTTTTTTTTGTTTTCTTTTTCTTTTAAAAGCGAATATTCAACGCGCCATTCATTGCTTGTGAACCGATTTAGTGGAAAAATCGCTCGGTTCGGTGGATTCGTTTCTGCAATAGGAGCCGTGAAGGTAATTTTTATGATGCAATATTCAAAACTTAATTGTATAGATTGTACTTTAATAAAACATCTGAATAAAAAATCTACTTGAATAAAAAAAAATTACTTCAATTAAAAATCTTTGAGCTTCCTTTGCAATTAGTGTGTGGGTATGTTTTCTTAAGTCCTGTCACGCTTAATGAAATACCCTTTAAAAAATGGAAAACCCTAGAAAACAATTTAAGGTTGATCTTCACTCCAGGCCAAATAAGAAAACTAAGAACTCAAAAACGCATTCATTGGTACAGTGAAGACATAAGCTCTGCTATCACCCTAATTCCTTGTCTCTCACCGCTTAACAGCTGTGTCCAAACACTGCCGCTTGAAGAAGGTCGTCTTCAAATCATCATCCATTTGATGAGAAATCCGGACCTGAGCTTTGAAGAAAAAATATGTGTTGTGTCCTTTTACGAGATAAAGGTGTCAAGCTGCTTCGAACTCGATAGATATACGTAACTTAATTTAAGAACCCAATTTTCGAAAGGGATTGGATGGTCGTGGATGGAAATTTTATCAAACCAAGACACAATTTTTATATGTTAAAAAACTTTTGAAAAATGAGATTAACGGAAACACGATTAGCAGTAAACAAATGTTGTTTTTCAAACGCAGAAATCGTTTTCGAATCAAACATCTGAACAAGGTTTTAAAGCAAAATCACAACGAAAAAATTTTACTTCAAATAAAGAACTTTATAAAATAGCTACGTAAACTAGTAAGTTTTATTTCTAAGGTATACTTTTGTATATTATTTTACAAAATTTTGATTGAAATATTACATGAAATT
This sequence comes from Anastrepha obliqua, assembly GCF_027943255.1. NCBI lineage: Eukaryota > Metazoa > Arthropoda > Insecta > Diptera > Tephritidae > Anastrepha > Anastrepha obliqua. The sequence goes on along the minus strand of NC_072896.1, from coordinate 96,346,830 downwards.
CTTCGTACTAAGGATTTTTACCTCATTTGCTTTCTATAAGTTTATGAAAGTATAAATCACTTCACATCCATATTAAAAAATACACGTAAGCATATTGTCAATGACTGCCGCATTACGTGCATTGTCGTCCAGGTAAATTTTTTCGATCGTCTGCTACTTACCTTGTTTTCATCCATTGCAGCTGGGCTAATAAACGTAGTCATTGAACTTCACTTCTTACAATCTTCATAGTGTCTGTTTGATAGAAGACTTTCGATAGCTATAAATAGCATTATTCGTATTTTTCCATTTGGTATTTACAAATAAAATGCTTAAGAAAAAGTGGTTAGTATAGTGCGCTAGCAGGGTAATTATTTTAAGTTGTTAACAAAAGCAAAGCAGCATAATTAGAGGGCGCTGGCTTTCCACCCTTAATATTCTGTAAGGTATTTCCGTGAAGAATTTCCTAAAGTGTGTTGGCTTGTCGCATCGACATGACATCGATTTAGGACGATTGAAGCAGGTAGCTGGGCTACAATTATATTATATTTAGGCAGGAACTGTTTTTATGTTATATTTTAGATGCATATAAGAAAATGTGGAAACACTTCAAGCTTTAAGTATGTAGACTTTTAGTGGCCCTTTGTTTCCGTGCTATTGTTAATTTATGGCACATGTCACCTTTGACAACCCTAAATTAGGACATTCATTTGTTTACTGTACAGTGTCTAAGAGGGTGTAAGTAACTATTTGGGTGTAATTGAAGTATGCCCATTAATATTGGATAGTCTTAAAAGTGCGGTAAGCAATTTTGTCAAAGTTTTTTATATATTAAAATAAAAAATTATAAATTTTTTTAATTTTTTTTTTTGGTTTTTTTTTAATTTTTTTATATTTATTTTATCGTTTTTATTTTTAATATTGTTTTACATTTAATATGCATATATATATATATTTATATTTGTTTTATGTATTTTTTATTTTATTCATTTTTTTTAATATTATTATATTTTTTATATATATTTTTAAATCTTTTATATTTGTTTTATTTATTTTTGATTTTATTAAATTTTTTTTTTATTTTCGTTATTTTTTTTATATATTTTTGCATAATTTTTTTTTAATTTTTTATTTTCCTTTATTTCTTTCTTATTTTGTTAATATTCTTTTATTTTTTAATTTTTTATATATTTTTTCATTTTTTTCATTTTTCTTGCGTTTTTCATAAATGTTTATATTTTTTTTGTTTTTTATATATTTTTGTTATTTTTTTTTACTAAAAAAAAATGTTCTTTTAAATAAAAAAATAAATAATTGGCGCGTACACTTCTGTTAGGTGTTTGGCCGAGCTCCTCCTCCTATTTGTGGTGTGCGTCTTGATATTGTTCCACAAATGGAGGGACCTACAGTTTCAACCCGACTCCGAACGGCAGATATTTTTATGAGGAGCTTTTTCATGGCAGAAATACACTCGGAGGTTTGCCATTGCCTGACGAGGGGCGACCGCTATTAGAAAAATGTTTTTATTAATATTATTAATTATTAATATTTCTTTTATATTTTTTTATTTTACTAGTATTTTCTTTTAGTTCTGGTTATTCTTTTGTATATTTTTTTTATTTTTTTATATTTTTTATATTGTTTTTTTAATTTTTTTATATATGTTTTATATTTTTATTATATTACCCTATCACCTTCACCTATTTGTGATGGGCGCTTTGATTATCTTCCACAAATGGAGCGACCCCTACAGTTTTATGCCATCTCCGAAAGGCACATGGCTTTTCATGAAGAGGTTTTTCTTGACGGAATTGTACTGGGAGGTTTGCGACGAGAGACCGACCGTTATTAGAAAAAACGTTTTCTATCTTGTGGTGTTTCATGCCGGAGCCCTGTCGAATGATAGTCATGCACCAATTTTTTCGGCTACGTTGGTCGTCGATGTGATATTTTTACATGTATTTCAAGAAACATTCAAGTACAAATTTATATTGAACATTTCAGATTACCCAATATATAGGTACATAATCACAATTTTTCGAACACCTCTATTTGCTGTTAACTATAATTAACAGTGGCTAGAAATTGTTGGTCTCTTTTCCAATAGGCTTAAGTGGCACTTGTTTGGATATATACAAATAAGTATGTATACATTTTTATTTATATATGTGCTTACACTAATACATGCCTACACTCGTATATGAATGCTTGACTTGTGATGAAATGCTTTTTCTTTTCTAACACTTTCTCTGAAGTTGTTGCTTCCCACAAACAGTAACTTTGACGCATTTTAATTGTTAAATAGTCGTTCACGTCATTGGAAAAATATTGGTAGAAATACAAAAACAACAACACTCCTTTTTGCTTATAACTGTAATTTTTATGTTATGGTTACACAATTATGAATGAAGAGGCGCATATCTGAGTTTTTATGAATTTTGGAAATGAAGGTATTAATTGTTCACTTATGCCGAGCCAATTAGCCAAATTTGTGCATTTCTAAGACTCTAATAAAACAGTTGGTTCCTAGCCTGTACGTCTATAGAAAGTGTTAGCTGATAAGATGTATCCTATAAACGTGCCGTGTAGCTGAAAACTCACCAGGATCTGGGGTGCGGAGAATTTTTCCCTTAGAGTTGTGTCAGCCGACAAGATTGCCATTTTATACTTGTTAAAAATGTATGAATCGAATCTGAAAAACTTAATACTTGTATAATTGAAAATAGTTCTAGAATCTCGTTCTTCTTCTTCTTGATTGGCGTGATAACCGCTCAAAGTGCACCAGTGCTTTCTTTCTCGTGCTAACCAGCGTCAGTTAGAAAAACCAAGTGAAACCAGGGCCTTCTCCACCTGATGTTTCCAACGCAGAGGAGGGCTCCCTTCTTCCCACTTCCACCAGTGGTTCTGCATCGAATACTTTCAGAGCCGGAAAGCTTGCATCCATTCGGACGACATGACGCAGCCAACAAAACCGCTGGATCTTTATTCGCTGCGCTCTTTACTCTTTAACTTCCCTTAGTTTCCCCCAAAAAACCAAATTTCAAACTTAAGATTTAAAAGTACCTGACGAACAACTTTTTTAAGGCTTATTTTAGGGAAAGAGCTCGCACGGCGGTCTTAATTTTTCTCACCAAATGGCAGAGCCTACAATTTCTAGCCGTCTCTGAACATCATATGGCGTTTCATGAGAAGCTTTTCGAATCCCATTAATACACTCGGAAGATTGCTATTGCCTATTAAAAGTGTGCTTCGAACTCTAAACCAACCCATTGTTAGTCACACATAAATCACTCGGCTACAGCGGCCACTTAGTAAGCCATACTAGTGTAATGTAGTTTCTCCACAAACACCCCACTCAACAGGTGGTCGAGTCAACGCGCTAAGGGTTGTTTGTTGTCCGCGAAACGGAATCCAACTTACCATGGCAACGCCACGCGACAACACAAACAAAAGCCGCTGAAGAAAATTTAGTTTGTGAAAAGTTTCATTAGAATTTACCACAATATTTTAGAGATGCGTCTAAAAACTTATATTTGCAAGCGAACCGCCGTGCATAATAATGTGGATTACCGGCTGCAGAATTCGGCAACACAAAGAAGTGCAAGTGGACATAAAGATACAGGAAATAATGAGAAAACCAACATATCACCGCTGAGCTGCGTGGATTGGAGTAGCAATGAGGAAATCTATTTTGTGAGGTAGGTGAATATGGAAAAGCAAATGAAGAAAGTTAGTGGAAAAAAGGATTAAAAGGAGAAGAATTATATATTCAATATACTAGAATATTTTTCTATATGGGCGAAAACATCCAATAGTGAAATTTTTTTAACAACAGTAAACATTTTTTTAAATTAAATTGAATTTTTAGCCTATTGAGACCAACGTTTCATTATAGCAAAAATTAATGGACTATAAAACTGCAAGTTTGAAGTGGCTACAAAATACCAGTGATTTCTGAAAATTTTTTTTGTTCACAGTAATAGACTTTTTCTTCAGAAATAATACCAAACCAATGCGGATTTGGAGCCATAAAGTCAGCAGCAGACGCGATACAGGCAATTAGAGTACCAGCGGAGAAAGTAGAAAGAAAATTCTGCATATGGTTTTTGTAGATCTAGAGAAGGCCTTCGATAGGGTATTTAGGCAATTAGTGTGGCTATCCTTACGAGCCAAAATAATACCAGAACAATACATGAAAATGATTCAAGACATGTACCATGAAACCATCATGCAATTATGTACACCTGGCTCCCATGGATGGGAGGTGGACACCAAGGTTCAGCACTCAGCCTGTTGATTTTTAACATTGTTATGGATCATCTGACAGCTAAAGCTCAAGACAAACGACCATAGAATATCTTTTACGCGGACGATATAGTCTTAATTGGCTTCATTAATTCTCTATCCTGGAGAAAAAGCTTAACACTTGGAATGAAATATTGACAAACAACTGAATGCGCATAAATGTAAAGAAAACCGAATACCTATACCTACCATTTGACAAAGAGGAAACAGACCAACGAGAGGCCAATTGTATTAATTGACAGCCAACAAGTTTCACATACCTAGGATCGACGGGAAATAGACTGGAGTCTTTAGTGACAATCAGGATGCATTAAAGGCACTGGAGAACGTAAAGCGAACCTCACAGATTGTTGAAGAATGTAAGAAGAAGCTTAATTCCATTTCAATACAAAATAATCTTGTACATATATGGGGTCCAGGACAATACGGTCGCAAGGAAATGAAATTGCCGATATTGGTTGATGGTTGGTATAATTGCAGGACATAATACATTGGTTATATGACCACCATTGGAATCATTGAGGACCCGATTTGCCTGTCTTGCCTAAAGGAGGCGCATAACGCAGAGTATTTTTGCTGTGAGTGTCTTGCATTTGCTGGTGCAAGGCTACGTTCTCTGGGATCCAATGTCATAAGAACGAGTAAAATTCGTGCTCTTAAACTGAAGGATATTATTTCATGGACGAAGATGTAGCACATAAAGATAATGCGGCGTGGTTCAAGCTGACAGGCGTCTAATGTGACAGGAAAATGCAATTAACGGTTCCGGGAAAGGTGCACATAATCTGTGTGAGACCAGTAAGGGCAAAGCAAACTAAGCACAACCAGAAGATGCACGTGGCGGAAATGAAAAAATGATTCGGTGGGTGTAACAGAAATAACGCGCGCGGGGGCAAAGTGAAAAACATCAAGGTACGAGAAACTATGAAAATTGCACTAATCTCGGAGAAAATGAAAGAAGGCAGGCTAAGATGATATGGACACGTAATGAGGGCAGACAAAGACCACATCGTCAAACTCTGCCTGAACATAATTGAACCAACAAGAACTAGAGGAATACCACAATCGACCTACTATACATATCTAAATACAATACAAAGGGAGATAAGAAAGCAGCACCTTGCTGATGTGACGATGCAGGACAGAGGAACCTGGCGCATAACGACAAGGAAGGCCGACCCTAAATGGAAACAAGGCAAAGATTGAGAGAGGGAGAGTAGACTTTTTCTTCCATATAAAAAAAATTCGAGTACTTTGTATGGGAGAAAAGGTGTGACACCTCAGCGAAAAAAAATTGTCAAAAATCAACGGTACTTTGTAGTGAGTTGTAACTTGCACTTTGTTACAGTAAAATTGTAAATGGACTATAAAACTGCATATCCAGAAAATTTTTAATATTTTTAGTAAAAAAGTTTAAAGTTTTGACAAAAATTTGTTGAATTTTTTTATAATTTAATTTAAAACTTGGATTTATATGGTTTTCGTTGGTTTTTATTCATAAAAAAATATTAAAATTAAAGTAGATATATGTGCTATATTTTTTTCAATGCAGATATAAGAACAGGCAGAGAAGACCCGACGATTACAGCATTGACTTAAAAAGGATATTTTTGCAATTTTTCTGCATTTACAATATTAGCGTTCAACATTCCAAGATTAAATTCTAAAATAAAAAATTATTCCCACCAAATTTGCTAGCTGTAGCTAGGATGCCCGTTATAGACCGTCAAAATTCGAGTGCACCTATTGAATAACCCTTTATATGCACTTAATCACTACTCAGCTCGTTTTCAATATTCTATATTCGATATTGTTTTAACAATTTTTTTTTTCTTTCCAAAAGCGATGACCACCAGATCTACAAATGGAGTGTTGTCACTCGCGATATGGTAGAAGTGGCCAAGTTACCCGATGATTTCATACCAACCGATTTGCATTGGCTACTTTTGGGTGGACGTAACAGTGGCGGTGGCAAAGGTAGTGATACGCTACTCATCTGCAGTAACGATGGTCGCTTTATCATTCTGAATAAAAGCGCGCGGGTAGAGCGAAATATTGCCGCACATAGCGCAGCGATTAGTACAGGACGTTGGAGCCCAGATGGCGCTGGACTATTGACGGGTAAACACAACTTTCGTTTGAAATTAGTTTTTTAATTTCTTTGCATTATTTACTCTCCAATGCCTTTAGCTGGTGAGGATGGCGTTATAAAAATCTGGTCACGCTCCGGCATGTTACGCTCCACAGTCATACAAAGCGATGAACCAATCAGTTGTGCGCGTTGGGCACCCAATTCCACCTCAATTGTTTTCAGCCAGGGTTGTTATATGTCCATCAAACCGCTGGCGGCGAATAGCAAGTTGACGAGGGTAAGTTTGGACAGTTGACTTTAAAGTTGAATATGGATAAATAGTATATTGCTGGACATTTGTTCGTTCCGCCCACGATTATATGAAGCTAAAATTTTTAGAGGCAAAGTCTTATATCTTTATATCTTTTACAGTGGCGCGCCCATGATGGTCTCGTACTCTCACTCACTTGGTCTACACATTCGAATATTATCGCCTCGGGCGGTGAAGATTTTCGCTTCAAAATTTGGGATACACAAGGCGCTAATTTGTTCACCAGCTCTGCAGAGGAATATGCAATCACTTCAGTATGCTTCAACTCTGAAAAAGATGTGCTCTTGGTGGGCTCTTTCAATATGCTAAAGCTGTGCTCCAGCGCTGGTGTAAGTAGTATTTTAAAATATTTAGTAAGGATAGACAAAAATATAAAACCCAAACTTTGATATTTAAGTCTCCCTTTTCTCCCTCTCTATTTCATAGTGGTCCTATAGCAGCACTCGCTTCAGCGAACCTGTGGTTGGCTCTTTCTACACTATGTCCTGGTCCTCGGATGGCACACAGGTGGCTTGTGGCACCTCCACCGGCAATCTCGTTGTTGGTTATATTGTTGATCGGCAGTTGGTCTCACGTAATCTGAAGGCTACAACTACAGGCCGCAAAACTATACTATTGCAGGACATTTCGAATAGTAGCAGCGATGTTTTGGACTTTCCTGAGCGTGTCATTAATTTTGGCTTGGGTTATGGTCACTTAATTGTGGCCACATCGAATCAATTACACATCTACAATGAAAAGTATATCAATACGCCGATTATTATTGATGGCAGGACGGATGTGCGCGTAATCGAGGTGGGGAAAAAGTGAGTGTGAATATTTTTGTATCGTTGAAAATTGTGGAAGTAGGACGGATAAAGCTAAAGAGAGATATCGTCCCTTTAGTATTAAAATAGCCTATAAATTTTTTGATGTTTTGAGAAAATGAATTTCAAACTTTTTGTCGAAAGTAGCTCTCACTCAAATCTCGTTATGTCTGTAAATATTTATTATTTTTTGACTGACGTTTCGACCCACTTTGTGGAACTAGAATTTGACAAAATTTTGACCACATATAGAATCGACGATGGAGAATCCAAAAATGCAAAAAAAAAAATAATAGCCTATGAGCACATAGGCTATTGTTATACTAAGTGGACGATATGGTAATTGGATACTAGAGATATATTTCATAGATCTCCCTCTTTTTTCTTGATTGAAGCTGTAACGGCCCAGGCGATGTTCGTAACGATCAGCAGTGCATGTCTTTTAGTTCTAAGCAGCCTTTCTCTTCTTCGGCAACTACTAACGGCAGCCTCGTCGACTACTTTCCTGCTGAGCTTAATCTTTTTTGGGCTAAAAATAAACAGTAGAGAGGTCCATTCAAAACTGGTCAGGGAATGCCTGACCTCACTTTCGATTGCGTCCAAATTCTTTGACATAAGCCTCATCTGGGTTCCTGGTCACAGCGACATTGTGTGAAACTGTGAGGCGGATGAGCTGGGCAGACAAGGGACATGTGAGGTGATTGGGATTCCCTGACTACCTGCGGTCTGCTCCTGAAAATATAGGCAAAATATCAGCTCTCGAATCTCGTGGGTTTTCTCACAGGTCACTATGCGCGAGGAATGCATGCTGTGAAACTTGTAATTACCTCAAGTCCTTTTTGCGCTGGGTGCATGGAGGATGAGGTGGAACATCTCAGCACCTTCTCCTTAGCTGCTTTCACTAGATTCACCTTTGCAAGGCTCTTCAATACGAGTATACCGTCAAGAAGGGAGGGGCATACAACAAGGCCATGGAGAAGGGGGGAATTAAACTTTTATACAGATGGCTCCAAGCTAGACGATAAGGTTGGCTACGGAGTTTTCTCGAAGGAATTAGGACTGGAACTATCCGTTCGACTACCAGACTACTGCAGCGTCTATCAGGCAGAGGTACTAGCTATAAAAGAAGTGGCTACATACCTAAATACGCACGCCGTAACAAAAACGATTATAAATATATTCTCGGATAGCCAGGCGGCCATCAAATCAATGAATGCGGCTTTACTAAGATCGAAGGTTGCACAGGAATGCCGGGCAGCTCTAAATGACATTAGTGACGTATTCAAGGTCAGCCTTATTTGGGTTCCGGAACATAGAGATATTGAGGGAAACTGTAAAGCAGATGAGCTAGCCAGAAAGGGTACCGCTCTCCAACTGCTGAGTGATAAAAGTACCATCGGAATACCCATGGCCACGAATAAACTAATAATAAAAAACCACTTTATCCAAGAGACCAATAGGTCATGGAGAAATGAAGATACGTGTCTAACAGCTAGGCTACTATGGCCGCAAATAAACAAGAAAAGAACAAAGGAATTGCTTAGTCTCTCAAGAGACAATATCTCGAAGGTCGTGGCTTGTTTAACCGGTCACTGGCTATTTGGCAGGCATTCCTCGAGACTAGGAGTTTTCTCCCATGAATATTGCAGAAGTTGTAGAGATGAGGAAGAGGAAGAAACAGTTGAGCACTTCCTTTGCAATTGTCCAGCCCTAGCTAAAATCAGAGCAGGTTGTCTAGGTAAATACTTTTTTAATTCTCTTACAGAACTGTCTGCCGTGGGGTTGGCATCAATACTACGCTTCATAAGAGCCACGAAATGGTTCCACGAAGGAAGATAAATGAGGTTCCCGTGTAGCACAGTGGTATCACAACGGACCTGTAAGGTCTAAGTGAGTTGGTCGTGCAGACCGATTACCACCATAACCTAACCTAACCTAGCTGCTTTCACTTCCTTGCTACGCCTGCTGATATAGCTGGCGTTGACGTTAAAAATCTGACTCATTTAATTAGCAGCACAAAGCGGTTGACGCAAACGCAGCACAGACATCGTTCGTAATCCACACACTATAAACCCACCCTCCTAACCGTCCGAGCCCCACCTCTCCCCGCAGGGAGAGGCATCCCATCGGTCTTTCTCTTTCCCCGACCTCCTTCAAAATGATATCACAAACGATGAATCCGTTTTTTCTTCGTACAAGTGTGCTCATTCCTTGGGCAACCATACCAACCTTACCTAAACACTAGAGAGGTATCGCAAGATGGCAAAAGTCTCTTTATTTTACGTCCTCCTCTCCCATGGCTCTACTACCGTTTGCAGAATTTCGGGCCGGCAACTACAGACTTCGTAATACTTTTTCTGTTTAGCGATTATTCCTATCAAGAGCAGACATCTACGAGTAAAGTTGATTTTTTCCTTTTATTAACGGGCGTCCTTGCTTTCCTTAGCCTACCTTAGGTGCCTAATTGAAGGTCGGAGCTTAAAACATGACTTTTAGAATGTGGTTTTGAGGCTGGATAAGAAGAGAGGAGTCCAAAATACAAGTATGCACTACTGGTGCGTGTCGAGGTTATGTTTAGTTAGTAGCATCTCTTAGAAGAACACGTACTAAGCTTCACCCTTCGTTCTATTTCTTTGTGTTTGGCATTTGTGTATGGTGAGAAAAGTTATTCTTCGCTTTATCTCATGACTGATATTCTTGGTGGTATTTACCCACCAAAGTAGAACACCACCTCGATGTTATAACCGACAAGAGTGACCCGAACTTCAGTAACTGACGTATGTTCAAAACTCTATTTGTGTTGCTGGCAGGAAACTATCATCAAGTTTTGCCTTCGCCCACCGCTAAACCAAACGCCTCCTCTGAGCTGAAGAAAATTATGGTGCTTCAAATATCTAAAATAACGGAGATGAATTAAAAGTAAAGAGTTGGGTACTACGGCTCTCATGCCATCTTATTAGAAGTATGTTAACTATTTAAAAATGTTTTTTTGTACAGGTTCTAGAAGATTTTACTGAATGAATAGGATTACGAGGTGGATGGGGAGGCCTGCACGCCTAGGAGGGTGATTCCTCCTAGACTTGTTTCTTGTAGAGATTATCTGATATCTGACTATTGCTCCACTTTTGCTTGATATCAACTCGAGTCCTCTCTAGTATCTCCCTGTAATTATATATCAGTTATGTAAAGGATGATCAATTTATAGGCATCGGATTTTAAATTGATATAAAACAACGAAAAGTCAAATTTGTCGGGTATTCTTTATTATTTTTGTGTAAAACCATTCGTAACATTTATTTTTTAAAGATAATTCCTTTCCAAATGTTGGCTGCAACTTCGCAGTAATTGGGTCATCGGTAAACACGAATTTTGAATGACTCGCTAGAGGACTTCGGAGGACAATGCCTCAATTCAAGCTGGTTCCATAACCATTAGACTTTACATACCCTCGCAAATAAAAGTCCAAAGGTGATAGTATACGATCTTGGTGACCAATCCACTGGTCTGAAGTAAGAGTTAAATTGTTCATCGAAATGAGGACTTAGTGAATCCATTTTTTCAAGGGCTGTATGGCAATTAACGCCGTCTTGTTCGAACCAAATGTTGTGGAGATCAGGGGTTTCAATTTCCGGCATAAAAAAGTCATTTATCATGGCGCGATAGCGTTCGCCATTCTCTGTTGCATTGGCACCAACCTCGTCTTTGAAGAAATATGGGTCGATGATTGCTCCAGCTCATAGGCCGCACCAAATGGTGTAATGGCTGTTCTTGAATGACTTCGGGTTGCTCTTCAGATTAAATATTACAATTTTGCCTCTTGACTCTTGACGTAGGCATTAAGCCAAAAATGGGAATCATCGCTGAACACAACTCGGGTCCCAAAATGCGGATCCTCGGCGAGTTTTCCAAGAGCCCAACTACTGATATTATAAGGTGTGTAGTACTTAGTTTGACAGTAGTCACTCGTGATCTGTCAAAGAACCCTATTGGAAAAAGTACCTCCAATCTGATCACCTTGTATTCACCGGAAATATTTTTATTGTCAAGGTTTTAGAAGATTTTACTGGAAGGACAAGATTACACAGGTAGCTGTCCAACCATGAATGTCTTGCAGGGCAATTTTCCTCTGGAGTTGGTTCTTGTAGAGGAAAAAGTAACTGAATTTTGTTTTTCTTTTGCTAGAGAATGTCTCGATCCTCTAGTATCTCTCTATAATGATAAATCATGTATGTATAAGTGCTTAAGTAGCGCCATGGTCTACTTAAGGAAAGGATTTCTTGCGATTGTTTTGTGCTTCACTCCATTCTTATGAGTTTGAATCTATGCAGATATTAATGTGTTTCCTACACCTTTTATGGCATCCTCCGTATGTACCCATTTCAGATTTTTCATGGTCTTAGATGCCACTTCGATTTGGGTCTACACCTACAGTGGACGCCTACATTTAAATCCGCGCTATCCAGGTCTACAAGCACAAATACCATTACTTACCTGGCGCGGAGTATCGCTGGGACTGGATGTGCTGGCTATACGCGATAATTCGGATAACACAGGTGAGTTTTCCCATTCAAAATGATTCCTTCCTCATAGCATAGACCTTTTTTCCATTTCAACGAAGTGCTCCACATCTTCGACCTTGTGCCAGGCGCCTCACGTCAATACGATCCGCATTCGTTACGTGCAAAAACCCAAATTTCCGAGATCTCGGCATGTCGCGCAGGCACAATCGACGATCAGTATGTCGTGCTAATCGATAACAATCGCGAATTGTATATCACAGAGACGCGTAATTTAAATGGAAGTGGTAGCGGTGCAGGAGGTGGTGGTGGTGGTGTAGGTGGCGTAAGTGGTTTAAATGCTGTGGCAGCGGTCGGCAGCAATGGCAGTGGCAACACAGACCGCAGCATTAACGGACGCAATTCGAATGGTGGTGAAATTTACAAAATTGGCACACAGCTAACAACCGTTATGTGGGCTAGTGAAACAAACATATTGGTGGGCGTGCACGACACCTGTTACAGCATATGGTACTGTCCGGGCGAGGGAGCTGCCGATCCAACATTGATTGCACTAACAACGGTCACTGTGGATGCGACGTGAGTAGAGTTAGGCGTTCAATGCAAATGTGAAGACTTTAAAGAAAGATTGTAAGAAAAAATTGTCTGTAGGGAATTCGGAAAAAACATCTCATTGGAGTCGTTTGAGGATGCCATTGTCACCTTCCGTTGCGCTGGTGCACTGCTACCCGTCAATGTGAATATCTATTGTGAGATTTTGCATCGCACGCTGATGGAGGGCCAGTGGCAGCAGGCCTTGAAAATTTGTCGTCTAGCCCAGAACGGCAACCTCTGGGCTACTCTGGCAGCAATCGCAACGCGCAAAAATCAATTACAGATTAGCGAGGAGGCTTATTCGGCGGCGCTGCAGATCGACAAGGTCAGCTACTTGCAGCACATCAAGGTTTGAAGTGGAAAAAATATTCTACTTATAATTATTTATGCATTTATGCAACTTATTTTCTCTAGGAATTGTCCACCGCCAGCCCTGAGCAAATGGCGGAAAATTCGCTAATGCTCGGACGTCTAGTCGAAGCAGAGACTATTTTACTGCATAACAAAAAATACCCCGAAGCTGTTGCACTCTGCTTGCGCATGCACAATTGGCGTCGGGCCTTGGAGGTGGCGCAAAAGTACGAACCCGAATTGTTGGATAAGGTTTTGGAACAGAGGCGGAGGTATTTGAAAGCATTGCAGCGCGATGAGTGGGACAAGGCATTTTTACCTTTTCAAGCTGGTGAAAATAACGACACAAGCGAATAAAATGCAAACAGTGTAATAAACTTTTTAATTGCTAATAACAGTGACAACAAATGCAAATTATTGTATATTCACACATACATACATACACATGTGTGTGTATGTATGTATAGAGGCATTTAGTACGCAGGACAGATCATCGGTTTACCCTCGAGCGCGTTAAGTATATTTTTGGCAGCTGTTAGGCCCATCTCAGTTGTTGTCTGCATCGTTTGGGTGCCCAGATGGGGGATGACGACTGCAAAAAATTGTTGAAGTGTCTTTAGAATAATGGAATTAACAAAGAAATGCAGAACAATCGAGGCAGGGCAGTCTTTATAGAAGGTAAAAAAAAAATCGAGATTAATAAAGTATTGTAAAAAGTTCTGAATGTTTTCCGCTAGATGACTCCAGAGATCCATATCTTATGATATATAGAAAGGCATGGTACGATAACGCGATAGAGGCCTCGATATGTAGGTAGGAGTAGTGGCTGCCAATGTCACATACTTGTTTTTTTGTTCTCCGAGCATATTCCGCGTATTGAAGGTTCTTCATGATTATCTCACTTATGTTCTCATCAAACGCTCTCTCAAGCATATTTCGCTCATTAATGAACCGCCTGCATTGAAACAAGATATGCCTCGCCGTTTCTTATTCTTCGGGGCACTACGGGCAGTACGAGTTGTTCTCAAGATGGAACCTGTGTAGGTATACTTTGAAGTACCCATATCCAGCAGTAAGCAGCTGCGTGAAACAAAATTCTTCGAATCAGTTCAAAGGTCTACCTATCTCGGATTGCTCCCGCCGTATCTGCCATTCTTCAATTACTCGCAGCCTTTCTTCTTTCTTAGCCGCGCTCGATGGTCTCTGCCTAATGGTACTATGTAACACATACATCTCAATCGCGAGAAGGTCGATAGGCACCATTCACGTTATCACATGGATTGCGTCGTCTGAGACAGTGCGATAGGCAATGGCTACTCTCAAGGCGTTAAGTTTCGTATGTGTACGAAGTGCGATGCCTTCGTGTTGCCCAGATTGGTGCTGGGTATAGAATCACTGAGCTCGTCACTGTTAACTGGAGTTTCCGTATACTTGCGCGGGGGCTGCCAATATCCCGCATTAGTCTATATAACGTGTTACTTATTCTTACGGATTTTTCATTGACTGCCTGTAAATGATGCTTAAACGTTATTTTCGCGGCAATGAGTACTCCCAGGTATTTTATATATGGCTGCGACCTTATCCCATAGTCAGCTACCGTAATCACTAACTCTTCACGTACCCGTCGTGACACAAGACGATTTCAGTTTTTTGAGTTGCTCTAACTCTAACTTCACATTTCCAAGCCATCTTCTGATTCTTACAATTGCATCATTGCATAAAGTTTGCAGCACGTCCAGAAGCTTTTTTACTACCACCAACGCATTGTCGTCCGCGTACCCAATGAGGGTAGCATCTTCAGAAAGCTCGAGGACACAAACCACAGTGTTGGGCCAAGCACCGAGCCTTGTTGAATACCGCCAGTTACTTTATATCTCCCTATGCCGTTATCAGTATCATAAAGTGACACACTCCAGACCTGTCGTAGGTCCATTGTGATACCACTGCAACTTCTTCCTTACACTATGGGATGCCTTTTGAATCACCCTGTGGTTTTTATAGCTTCGTTAGTTTTAAATGCGATGTATCCGCTACATTTGTTAAAAATGCGCTACCAAGCGTGCAAAGTCTTATTTTAGCTAATCCTTCTCACTCACAAAGGAGGTGTCTTAATGTTTCCTCTTCTTCTGTATTAAAGCAGCTTCTACAATAACCGCAGTATGGAACTCCCAAAATTCTGGTGAGATTACTTATTAGGCATGGGCCGGTTAAAACACCTATCAAAGATCTTGTATTCGCTCTGTGAAGTTTTAGCAGGTATTTTGAACGACCCCTGTTGAGTTTAGGCTGAAAGAAGCCTAATATCTCAGCGAAATAAGTATCGCGTTTTTGATTGAAGAGCTTGAGAACTTAGAACGATAAAATGAATTAATTTTTTTACTGTTCTCTGGTAGCTTATTTCATGGCATTTATTTTTTGAATACGATATCCGGCATATGTCCGCCGTAGCTACCAGTTACATGGACCATTCGATAAGTCCAATGTCTGAAAAAGTTGACAGAAAAAGGCTTGCGGCACTGCGTTAAATAATGAAACTAAATATTCGCCGGTGTTGCAGATGTAAGTGGTTTAGTGCGTCCGTCTGATTACATAACAGCCTCACCTCATATATGGTATTTCATTTTATTTTATTTTCAAAAGTCTTACCACAATTTGGCAATTTCAGTAGTGGATGGTCTGCTGGCAGTGGTTCCGGCGTCATCACATCCAAGCCCGCGGCAGCAATCTCACCACATTTCAAAGCATCAACGAGAGCGGGTTGATCAACTATGCCTGTATTTTTTATAAACAAACAAAAAAACTTTTTAGTACAAGTATTTTTTCTTATTTTCACAACAATTAAAAAAAAAATATTAATTTCCGCTCAAACACTCACCTCCCCTACCCACATTCACAAACACGCAATTCGACTTCATTTGTTTAAAAGCAGCGGCATTGAATTTTTCGCGCGTCTCCGCAGTCAGCGGACAAGCGACAATCAAGAAATCACTTTCTCGCAGCAGCTGCTCAAATGGCACGTGAATCGCCCCAAAGGGATTTTCGCGTTGCGTGCGTGTATGGTATATCATTTTGGCCGCCTCCCAACCTTGCAATCGCTTCGCAATCGTCTGACCAATACCACCAAATCCGAGAAAGCCTACCACCGAACCACGCACCTCTTGTCCCATCATCCAGTTAATTTGCTCAGTGCGCCAAAGAGATCTGAATTAAGAGATGAAAAAGCAAGCAAAAAGAGCAACATAAATATAGCGAGAATATTTAACAGCGCTGCAATTGCAAAGTTGGCAAGTCCAAAGTAAGCTTTCAAAGCTTCATCCAGCAACAAAATGTTTCATAGTCACTGTTATATCAGCTGTTCGCTTCACACGCCCCGCAAATACAAATCAAAACATTTTGGTGTCACCTCTAAATATTCTGTCACATTTACTATTGTTTACATTTTAACTCACTTCTCGATCTCCTGCCGCCCAGCATGAAAATGACGCGCTGCAGATACCATTAAACCCACGGCTAAGTCGGCAACAGAATTCCTTACAATGCCTGGCGTGTGACCCAGTGGCATTTGGCGTCGCTTAAATTCTGCCATGTCCACATAGTCAATGCCCGATGACATGGTCGACACCACTTTCAATTGGCTGCCTGCCGCATCGAGTATTTCTCCGTCAAGCGACTGATAGTGCGCCCAGAAAATCGCGTCCACACCCGGCAGTTTGCGTAATATTTCGACGCGCGATGGCGGCACACTTTCACACACTATTGTCTCGCAACCACGCTGCTGGAGCAACTCCAACGCCGCCTTGGGCACATTAGGATGCGAGACTAGCACTTTGTATAGCCGTCGTGTCGCTGACATATTAGGGATAGACTTTTTGTGCAAGTTTGAATAGTTTCGCCGTCGCTCATGAGACACTAAACTGCTCGCCCAACACCGAAAATCTTTTCTGTTGTTCAATTTGTATACATTTCAACCAAAGCGAATTCAATGATATGAACTGTCACATATACAAATAATGTTTTTGAAGAGACCCATACCCTGTAGGAAATGCGCTAGCTTCTGGTTCAGTTTCCTTAACTTTTACATTCCATTTCCGCTTTGGAATGACAGCTAATATACTAAGGTGTATTTTGGCTATTTCAGCGCAGTCGCAAAACAATGCGCCAACGGGGCAAGGTTTGTTTTTTTTTGTTGGGTGAGGTAGGGTTCCGGATGCCTTCGCACTTACAGCGACCGTCGTGTGGTGTGGTCACTAAAATTATCCCTCCTCCCCTTCTGGGGACACATCCTTCCCGGAACTGCTTTCTATATTACTTCGGGAGGGCCCAGAACGGCATCCATAAAGGACCAATTCTATTCACCCACGTCTTGGTCCACCATATTTGTAGCCGGCTTTCATGCTATAGACTCGTCTTCTTGCGTCTCTATCTGTGCGGCTTCGCTTTGTTTCCCTATGACCCCATTTTTCGCTGCCGTACAGGAGAATTGAGCTTGTATCCGCCATAATTAGCTTTCTTTTGCTCTGTGTTGGCCCACCGATATTTGCCATTAATCCACTTAGCATACCAGTGACCTTGGCTGCTTTGGTAGCCGCATGCCGTATCTGGGCCCAGAAAGTATGTAAGCCTGAAGTCAAGTTGAATACCTAAGAATTTTACTACTTTTTGGGTCACTAAGGACGTGTTGCCTACTTGCATGCTGATCTCGACGGGGTAGGGATTGCTATGAGTTGGGTAGGCGCAGAGTATAGAGGAAAAAGGGAATACAGCCAACTTCTGCATTTTTCGGGATATCTCGATATTAAACGCTGCGTATAAAATATTTACAAATATTCTTTATGAAAAAATACGCAAATATTCCGGGCGAATTCCGGATGATTACTAAGATGGTTTTGGAGCCAACTGGTCTACAAAAGATCAAGGTTTCATAGCGACACAAACTTTCGAGAAGCATTACGAATATGATGTTGACGTCTACTGCTTACTTATTCGAGGACTTCAAACAAGCATTCGACAGCATAGATACAGTCTGTGTCAGAAGAAAAGAACCGGTTTTTCTTTTAACTTCAAGATATATTTCGTTCTGCTTTTTGCTGCGTAATAGTCCCACTCACGGGCTACGACGTCAGTGCTAATTCAGGTTAGTGTCGTTCGAAACTTTCCCATAAATGTAACCAAATAAAAATGAGTGAGTAGTACGTGAGCGTTTTGAAGCGGTATTTTTATGCACGCAATCGAAGGGCCGAAATTATCTTACGCCGCGGCTGTAATGTGGTATAAGGTGTACAAAAATGTTGATGACTTTTCCGAGCGCGGCTTGAAGCGAGTGACGGAGGATAAAGTGATCGTCCAACTTTTTAAGCGGACCCTTCTTTGTGACTACGCCAAATACGATCAGTTCTTGCTAAAAAGAGAATAGATGTGAGTATCAACACCATCGAACGTCGACTGAAGGACGCGAACATATTCTACCGCCCCACAAATCACTGCTCTCAGAAAAACATATTGAGAAACAACAAATCAAAAAAATGGTGTCACAGTATTGGACTGGCCTTTCCAGTCCTTAGACGTCTGGGGAACTATGAAAACGCATCTTGCCGGAAGGCCAGTCCATGATTGAAAGCAACTCGTACGTCAAGTGGGCAAAATCTAGTCGTGTTTGTCGACGAGCTACGCAGAAATGCTGGTTCAAAGCATGAAGAACATGTCAGGCTATACTCGACAACGAAGAAGAGTAATTGCGGGAACTATGAAAACGCATCTTGCCGGAAGGCCAGTCCATGATTGAAAGCAACTCGTACGTCAAGTGGGCAAAATCTAGTCGTGTTTGTCGACGAGCTACGCAGAAATGCTGGTTCAAAGCATGAAGAACATGTCAGGCTATACTCGACAACGAAGAAGAGTAATTGCGACTCGTAGTTTGGTACATAGTTTCATGTAAAAAAAAAATGTAAATATATATCTTTTATAATATACTTCATGAATAATCGCTGTTCCTTTTTTCTGACACAGACTGTAGAAGGCAAATTAGATTTTTGCTGCAGTCTATAGGTATCTCGCTAAAGCTAATTGAGCTTTCAATTATGACGCAAGGAGAGCGCTCAGAGTCATTTCCGCTTATATCGGGAGTTAAACAGGGAGACTGCTCCAGCTTTGTGCATATGCAGATGATATACTTACTAATACTAGAATAAATAATACGAAATACTGGGCTAAGAATTAACACAGAGAAAACGAAATTTATGGTCCAATCCAGCTCCGGTTTAAGGCATGATGACCTGCCAATCGAATACTATGCATTCGAGAGTGTAGAAGAATTTCCTAAGTGGGAATCAAAATATATTGGCTGATATTTTGACATGTCATTAACAGAGTTTTAGCAGCAAATAAGTCTTACTTTTCTAATTTGAAGTTGCTTCAGTCTGAGTTATTATTTCGCGACCAAAATTTCAGGATATACAAAACCTTGATACTCCTCGTGCTTGCGAACTATGGATGCTAAAAACTACTGACATTAATTAGCTAATGGTATTTGAAGACGAAAAATATTGCGAAAAGTATATGGACCTGTAAGACTGCAAGACGTTACTTATCGAATTAGATATAATATAATCATGAGCTGGAACTGTTGGCAAAAACCGAAACTGTGATAAGATTTATAAGATCTCAGAGGGTAGGATAGCTCGAACACGTGTTTAGAAGAAGAGGACGCCCCAGAAAGAGATGTCTCGAAGGCATGAAAGCTGAACTTGAAAAGTTAAACGAGCGGCGTTGGAAGGAGGTAGCCTTAGATAGAGGCAGATGACGCAAGGTTGTGAATAAAGCAATGGTTCACCAAGGACTGTGATGCTAAGAATAAGAAGAAGAGTGTAGATGAACCATGTTGACTTAAAGGGTTTTCCAAAAACAGGTGTAATTTTGAATATGATTGCGCTTTCGAGAGATGATTAACGATTTTTTATGGCCAGAATTGATGGTATTGATCTGAATAACAAGATGGCGCTACGTTCAACACAAGCAACGAAACCATTGATCTTTTACGGGAAAAGTTTCCGGACCGTGTTATCTCTTGAAGAGGTGATCACAATTGGCCACCGAGGTCTTGTGATTTAACACCTTGTGCCTTTTTTATTTGGGGCCACTTGAAAGAGAAGGTCTACGCCAACAGCCCAGGATCGATTAAAGACCTAAAAGATAGAATTCGTGAGGCTATCGAGGACATAGGGCAGCCACTTTGCAATTCGGTTATGGAAAATTTCATGAAAACGATATTGTCCTGTAAGCGTGGTCGCGGTGGTCATTTGTCTGATGTTATTTTCCACTATTAACGGCATACCTTCCCCTTTATAATGAAATAATCATCCGATCATTCATATTAAAAAAAATATTTTTTTTTTATATCAAAATAACACCTCTTATTGGAAAACCCTTTACTTCGTTTCCACGAAAATGATTGCAGTATTGCATATAGCTGTTGTTGTAGTTACCTTCGAGAAATTGATTGTTTTCCACTGGAATCAAGTATTCTTGATAACCAATTTCATACTAAATATCCAACTTTCAACTGGTCATTTCCTAGCTCGAATCTTAACTCAATAACACATCTGTGGTCCATCTCATCGACATTTTTTTTTCATCGCTTATTTAAAGCGTGACAAAAGATGCTATTTTAAACAGCATTGAGTCTCTTAATGTGCAACCCGCGGTTTATCTATGGATAGGGCAGCTATTAGCCAGCAGAAAGATAAAAGCGGAGTGGAACGATGCGAGCGTCACCAAATATGCATGTAGAGGTACTCCGCAAGGTGGGGTACTATCACCGCTATTATGGTTACTTGTAACAAATGAAATTCTTAAGAAACTTGACGGAGGGGCACCTAAACTAGTGGCATATGCCGATGACATAGCTATAGTAGTTACGGGAAAGTACCTGGACACCATCAGTAATGTGATGAACAACACTCTCAAAACGATACACCAATGGACATCTCGCGCAGGGCTAGGGATAAACGCCGGAAAAACGGACATGGTACTTTTTACCAGGAAGTACAAAGTTCCGGCGTGGAACCTACCGAAGCTGGGCAATAACGAACTACTTCTCAAAGACTATGCGAGGTACCTCGGAGTAATACTGGACAGCAAATTGCTGTGGAAGCACAACGTTGAGGAGAGGGTAAAGAAGGCCAGTAATGCATTGTACGCATGTAAAAGAATGCTGGGCGTTACTTGGGGTCTATCACCCTCTCTGACGCATTGGTGCTACACAGCAGTAGTCAGACCGATATTGCTGTATGGAACCTTAGTATGGTGGACTGCGACAAAAAAACTGACATAGTTAATGCCGCTAGAAAGGATTCAACGCCTCGCTGCTCTGTGCATAACAGGAGCGATGAAGACCACTCCAACGGCGGCGCTGGAAAAGATACTCAGCATGCCACCTATTGACCTCATGGCGGAAAACCTGGCAGCGAAATCCGCGAGGAGGCTAATGGCTGCGGGGGTATTCACCTACAGAACCTTCGGTCACAGCTCAATAGGAAAGTGGAGCTCACGTGGCACGGACTACATGACTCCATACTTTAATTGGGAGATAAGGTTTCGCACTACAATTGAAGAGGAGGGATGGCACAAAGGCATGAAGCCTGGCCATAGAACTTTTAACATCTATACAGACGGCTCGAAAACTCCAGACGGAGTGGGAGCGGGTATTTACTGCTCAAAACTAGGAATAAGACAGCCTATCAAGCTGCCAGACCACAGCAGTATTTTCCAAGCGGAAGTTTTTGCTGTGGGGAAGGCCGCGGAGCTAGCCTACTCCAGAACAAGAAAGAACTCAACAATTAATATATACGTAGATAGTCAAGCAGCAATAAGAGCAATAAGCTCATATTGTATTAAGTCCAAAAATGTTCGACGGAGCAGGGAGGCCATAGAAAGGCTAGCCGGAAACAATAGGCTGCATATCTACTGGATACCTGGTCACAAAGGCATTATGGGGAACGAAATAGTAGATGGTATAGCAAAAAGTGCTGTGAGGCTACCATTTGAACAAGAGAACGACATACCAAAACCGCTAAACACAATATACAACGAAATGGACGACCACATGAAAAGGCAAGTGGAAGCTAGGTGGACTAACTTGACCACATGCAAAACAGCAAAAGTCATGTGTAGAACTAACGACAAAAAACTGACTCCATTCGTACTTACGCTCTCGCGAAAGGAATGCAGAACTATCATAGGTATGCTAACAGGCCACAATCTACTTGCTGCATATGCGTACAAGATAGGGATTGCTAACACGGACAAATGCAGGAAATGCAGAGAGGATGTTGGAGAGACTCTAGAACACCTTCTGTGCGCTTGTCCGGCATTACTAAAAACGCGACTAAAATGCCTGGGAGCCCCACTGTTTGAGGGTCTGGAAGACGTCTCTAAAGCGGAGCTCCCAGCCCTACTTAGATTCGCTAAAAGCGCTGACATCCTACATGATGTCTACTTCAGGTATTCATAGAGGTCGGTCTCCATCTGGTATCGCTAGGGACCAAAAGGTCTATGCGCGGCTTATTGCCAACCAGGCTAACCTAACCTAACCTATCATAATAAATGATATACTCGAAAACAAAGTTTGTTTTCACTCTATCTCAGTTTGGAAATACGTATTTGCCCATCCCTTATTCGTATATTACACTATGCACATTAGTTATAACTTTGAAACGTGTTCCTAACTGTTAATCTAATTATAGATAATTGAACAATAAAATATTACACTATGAACATTAGTTATAACTTTGAAACGTGTTCCTAACTGTTAATCTAATTATAGATAATTGAACAATAAAATAGATTAATAGAATAATAGATAAGAAAATGTTTTTTCCTTGTATCTTAATGACTAGACATCGGACTCTTATGCAGTGCATAAGTTCGCACCTAGGGAGAAACTCATCATAATAAAATATTCAATTTGCATAAAAATCCGATCTCTATTAATGACCTAAGTACCACTTTTCAATACGGTATTAGAGTTGCTGATAATGCGCTCAAACTACTGCTGTACACTGACGATATTCTTTTGCTTGCATACCTATTCTCCGATAGATCTTCAAAAACTGATTGATGATCTATACGTTTTTTGTACGCAATAAGGACTAAACGTAAATCTGTTTAAATCTGCAGTTATGGCTTACAGAGAATATAAGTTAAACTACCTGTCTGCGGTGTTTAACAAAAAAAAATGTTCCAGATGAGACCGGTCTTTATTGGTTGCTAAATCATTTACAACTGAACTTACAAATTAGTTTAATTCTAATGATAAGATGAAAAGCAAAGCCCGCGTGCTTGCAACGTGACCGGTACTAGAGGTTTCTCACGGGTAGTAGAGGTTTTCCACGGGAATGCCCATCACTGCTCTGGATTTCGTCAATACCTTTGTGGTTGCGCGTGTAGAGTGTTAGTTTACCATCATATTTTGATTAGGTCATGTGAAATATTGCGTTAGCTTATATTAGAATCCCCGGTGGCTGTCTTTGGCCGTACGGTAGTATTGCCATTGAATATAAATATCTTGATATTATGTTAAACTATGCACTTAGTTACATAAAACACTTGGATAAACAACTTTCTGAGACAAAATTTGCAATAAATGCCATGTGGCTGAAATGCATAAGCAACCCTGGATAAATAATTCCAAAAAATTTTGAATAAGGTCGATAATATGCTACGGTGCTCCGATCTGGGGTGTTAATAGATATGAGCCAGCAGAGAAACTTCTGCGACTCTTTCTAAAAAAATTAATTTTTCTACCTCCAAACACGCCAAACTATATGTTCCACCTAGAAAAGGATTTTTACCGCAGTTTTTCGATATACCTATACCCACATGACTTTTATTGTACGTTGCCTTAATCTACCGGCAAACAGACTCCCCCGCATCTGGGCTGCCAAGCAGTAAGGCAGGGATCGCATTGGGTTAAGAAGTGGTCTTAAATATACAATTGTACAGATATGTATCACCCGTTACTTTCTGCCTCGCCTACTAAGAATAGCTTGCTATTATTAATAGATAAATTGATTCAGAAGGAGCTGCTACCTTTTGCTGAAAGGGACCAAATGACATTACAATGAGTTTATTTTAATGAAGAGCTCATAGTACCTTTACATTCCCATCAGTGGGTTGAAATATCATTGGCTCTCGTATTCCTGACAGTAATAGGATCAGCTTCATATTTATTAGAGAAAATCTACCTAAGCCTAGTAAAGAACGAATACTCCAATAAAAAACGCTGGGGCGTTTCTCTGTCATCCACACTTAGTCGGTATTATGCCTCAGTAGTTTTATTCCATCCATTAACCACCAACAATTTTAAGCCGGTTCCACTCAACTTGGTACAGTCCTTGCTTGTCCTCTCGGCTAAAATTACCAGTTCCTCTGACTGAAATACAGTGGGTCCTCGTCGAAAGCTTTGGAATGTTTAAGCCTCCTACTTATAAATACCTACATACTTACTTAGATATAATGGGTTGGCAACTAAGTAATTGCGAATTTCTTTTAGAAAATCAAAGACAATTTTTTCATGGAACTAAATAAATTTATTATATAATATATTGTGCATATTGTTCAATGACCTTTCGCCATCTTTCAGGCAGAATCATAATCCCATGTTCGTAAAACTTCTGGTTTTTATTAGCAAAAAACTGATTCAGATACGATTTGACATCATTATCATTATTGATATTTTTACCATTCAAGGAGTTTTGTAAAGATCGAAACAAAAAGTAATCAGATGGTGCAAGGTCAGGACTATTCGATGGATGTGGCAAAGCCTCCCAAGCTTCAATAACTTTTGCCGAGTGGCCAAAGATGTGTGTGGCCTTACATTGTCATGATGGAATACAATACTTTTTCGATTTGCCAATTCGGGTCGCTTTTCTTAAACTGCATTGTTTAACTTCGTTACTTGGTGAATGTAGACATCAGGGTGGAAAGAATTCAAAGTAGATAATTCCTTTGTAATCTTACCAAACTGATAACAAAACCTTCTTTTGATGAATATCAGGTTTTGATGTTGTTTGAGTTGGTTCACCTGGCCTGCTCCGCTATCTTTCCCGGTTGATATTTTGATAAACAACCCATTTTGCATCACCAGTTCGCCAGTTATAAGTCATTTTAAAAATGGATCATTTTCACTACGTTTCTTTAGCAAATCGCAGCTGTTAATACCTTGCGTTAAATGCGTTTCTTTCAGTTCGTGAGAAGCCCATGTATCGAGTTTTTGAACATAGCCAAGTTGTTAAAGTGATTTTCAATGCATGTATGTGTTACATGAAGCTTCTCTGCAATACCACGTATTGTACTGTGACGATCTCAATCGATTATTGCTTTGATTAGGGCGTCATCAACTTCAACTGGACCACCAAAGCTTTTTTCATCTTTGAGTGAAAAATCACCAGAACGAAATTGGCAAACCAGTTTTGACACTGACGTTCTTTTAAGGTCTCGTCACCATAAACTGCATATATCTTTTTATGAGCTTGCGATGCGGTTTTCCCTTTGCGGAAATAAAAAGGCAATATAAGACGAAAATGTTCCTTTTGATTTTACATTTTTCAACGAATGCCAAACAAAAACTGCGCAACCGATCAAAAACCTTTTTTTTACTGATTGACAGCTGAATTGCCAACTACCAAATAGCAAAATGTGTCTTACATTTGTACTACGTCTGCAACCTAAAAATTCAACTGAAGCCGTCTATGAGTGAAATCCGCAATTACTTAGTTGCCAACCCATTGTGAGGGAACTTAACACTGCGACCTGACAGATTTGGTGGCTTTATCTTCCTCCCTACAGAACCTGTAAGTTGTAGTGGAATATACCTGTATTGCTAGATTATCAAGATGTTGATGTAATCTAAAATATTCTCTTAAAATTCCTAAATGTCTATATTCTAAAATTATTCTTATTTAATTCCATACAATCTTTAAATCGGTTTAAGTTGAATGCGATAAGCCCCGTAGATTGTCCCACTTTGATCTTCTTTTTCTTTCCTCTACTTCCT
Organism: Anastrepha obliqua; assembly: GCF_027943255.1. Classification (NCBI taxonomy): domain Eukaryota; kingdom Metazoa; phylum Arthropoda; class Insecta; order Diptera; family Tephritidae; genus Anastrepha; species Anastrepha obliqua. The sequence goes on along the minus strand of NC_072896.1, from coordinate 96,320,825 downwards.
AAATAAGCGAGGCCACAAAGCGGCTCTAGGCCTATAAATACGGAGGCCACCCTTCTCCTGGCTAATATTTCTGACATATCGCTCCCAGTAGTTCCTATGTGCCTGAATCGCATAGAGCCTGAGAGTTCTGGCCTAAGATATTCAGTTTATCAAGACATTTCAGCACCAGTTTTGGCATAAGTTCCGAGCCATAATTGCTGTCTGGCTATCAGGCTATGCTTCTGTTGTTCAACGTGGAAGTGAGTGTATCTTTTATTAATAAAGTCTATATGTCGATTTTATCATAGTTTATGGAGCCATTTTATGGTGACGCGCAATATTTACACTACTAAAATTCGCTAACACAACTTAAAAGGCAATCTCATGAACAAATATTCTAGATCGGGCAAACAGATACAAATTGACTAACATTTTTCTTTAAAAAAATCGTTATCAGTCAATGAGTGAGTTATTTTGAGAGGCGCGTCATATGGCATAACAAAATGTTAATGAATGTTAATGGGTTTTTAAATACTGATAATATTCCCATCTTCCTCCTATAATTGTGCTTTTCTTTTTTGGTTGCCCATTAAGCTTTGCGTATATTAAAAAAAAAAGTTTAAAGAGAAAAATTTAGTTTTTGGATTTATAATGAGTTGTGTAAAATTTCCGCAAGTGGGCCAATGACTCGTACGTATTTAATGTCTTGTCTGGGACATTTCTTCAGCCTTCTCGGTCTGGGAATTCGACTGGTACTTGAAAATTAATTCAGTTTTCTTTGGCCATTAAGACACAAATCTGGCACCTTGCTAACCCAGTTGATTTTCTAAGAATACCGGTTTGCGATATAGAATAAATACCTTTCTTTACACTTTCTTCCACTTAAGTAACTTTCAGGTCTTTGATTGTCTCAAACTGCCAACCATTTTTATAAATAAGAGCCGACAATATTCCCCAGAGGCTCTCAATTGAGTTTAAATCGGCACTTAGTGCTGGCCAATCCAGAACTGAAATTTTTCTTGACGATAAGAAGGCCTAAGTTAAACGAGCCGTATAGATTGGGGAGTTGTCTTGCTGGAAAACCCAGTCGCCGCCGTATATGTTTCCCGCTCAATGAAAACATCCTCATATATTTCAGCAAATTGGAGACTTTCCACCATGTCCGAAAGTGGTCCAAATCAGCAAAGACCCGCCACCGCGGTACCGCTTGGCCGTGGTTGCCTAAGGTCCCGCCAATATTTCCGGCAAACATTTGGACCATCTAAGTTGAACTTTTTTTCGTCCGAAAATACAACTTTTCGGAATTCGTTAATCCAAAAATTATATTTTCCGGCAAATGTTAAACGAGCCTTAATGTGGCGTGCTAATAGTATTGGTATCGGCTCCCGCAAACAATATTTAAATGCTCCGTCCTCGACCAACATTTGATGTATTCATCTATCGGTGACCTTAAGACTTAAATGGTGTTTGATTTCCATGCAAGTCATTTCTTGTTTTTCATCTGCTGTCGATGTTAGCTGGCCTGCCGCTTCGTTTGAGTTGACAATATGTTTCTGGATTTTTAAGAAAGTTGCTGATGGTATTCCTATGCCGATTTACTCCAGCAGCAATTTCATGGATACTTTTGCCACTTTCGCCTAGCCCTTTAATCAGACAACGCTGTTCATCGGATAAATGTCTTTCACGTGGCATTCTACAGATTAACCCACCAATAATTCAATTATTCTTTGTTTAAAAGAAGTAATCTATTTTATTTACGTTTTTCTCTATGTTACCAGTGCAAATAACACCACATTTTTTGATAACTTTTATGGGGTGTTTTTAAAGGGCTTGATAACTTAAAATGGTAACACAAAACAGAAATATTCGCCAGATCCTTCCTCAATCCTTCTCATCTGATGCCACCAGCAAGTAAACCGGGCATAAAATGGTCGAAGTGCTCTATGAGAGGCGAACAGATTTATTTACTTATTTTTGGTTTTTTGTTTTAGTAAATTTCCACAGTTTAGAAGCGTTTTTCTGGCGCTTAACGATTCAAGATGACTTACCAAACCTCAATACCGTTTGCCATTCTCAGCTGTCAAACCATAGTTATCGATATCGATAGTTCTCATGCAGCTAACGAAAAACACCGTATACAAGCCGTTTAATATTTTTTTTTAATAACTTTTGTCTGTAAAAATACCGAAAGTGAAGTAGACAACAGGCAGAAGTCAAATTTGAGTTACTTTTGCATAAAATCTTAATTTTTGGTGTGCTTTGGGCTGGATCAATCGCGTGAATTGTTCACAGATGGGCCTTGCCATGCATTGCAGAAATATTCGGTGAGTGTCTACACGATTGTGTAACATCAACAACTAACAACTCTGAAAGATTTGCGAGTCAACATTCAGCGAATTTTTGCCTGTGGGGTGGTTGTCATAAAGACACACTTAGACCTTTCGCAGGTCCATTGTGATACCACTGGAGCTTATCCTTACCCTACGTTTTCCTTTTTAAACCATCCGGTAGCTTTAATAAACGAGCAGAGTTTCGTTAGTTTTAGATGGGCTATGTCCGCTACATCGGTTAAAAATGCTGTATCAAGAGTGCACAGCCTTCTCATAGCTAAGCTTTCACACTCACATAAAAGGTGTCTGACTGTTTAATCTTCTTCTGTATTAAGACGGCTTCTACAGAAATCGAAGTACGGGAGTCCTAACCTTCTAGCGTGACTGCCTATTAAACAATGACCAGTTAATACACCTATCATTTTTCTTATAGCTTCTCTGTTAAATCTTAGCAAGATCTTCGATCGACCGCTGTTCCAGTTCGGCCATGTCTGTCTACTTAGTTCGCATGTTGTGAGGTTTTGCCAGCTTGTATTTACCTTTTTGATGGTTTCCCTAACTATAAGTAATTTACAAGTGGCTATAGGCATGGGTATCAGCGCTTTATCCGGTTCGAGATCGAGCGTTGTACCGGTTCGTGCAAGTTCATCTGCCTTGCAGTTCCCAGCTCTATTCCTGTGACCTGGCACCCAAATAAGGAGCACTTTGTAGCCCTTAGATACGTCACTTAGTAGTTTAAAACATTCTAGAACTGTTTTTGACGAGCGCGTTTTTGATTCAAGCGCTTTAATTGCCGCTTGACTGTCCGAGTAAATGAAGACTTCATTGACTTTTATGGCAGTGACTTCCGCCTGAAATACACTGCAATGGTCAGGTAGACGAAATGATTGGCATAATCCGAGTTTATCGGAGTAAACCCCTCCATCTAATTTGTTGTCTAGTTTTGAGCCACCTGTATAGATGTTTATATCATTTTTCCTAACAATAAGCCTGTTATCCAATTTCTTTTTGGAGGGAAATACTGTGACGAAGGATTTATTTAAGTTGGTATCTATGGTCTTACAGAAATCCGTTGTGCCAGGAATGCAGGGGAATTTTTCTAAAATTGAAGAGTCTCCTCCCTGGTTCGTTCGGTGTAGGCCGATTTCTCTTAGTCTGAGAGCTGCTTTGGTAGCTGTTTGCTTACCGAATTGCTCGATTGGTAAAATATTAAGCATAATATTTAGTGCATCTGTGGGTGTGGTCCTAAGGGCCCCGCAGATGCAAAGACTGGCCATTCTTTGTACATGTACCATAGTTCTTTTAATGTATAATTTATCTAAAGCCGGCCACCATACTGATATGCCGTATGTTAGGATTGGTCTGACAATTGCTCTGTAAAGCCAATATGCGATAGATGGGGAGAGACCTTAGTCCTATCAGCTGTTTACAAGAGTATGGTGCTATTGTCACCTTTTTTACTCTATCTTCGACATTTGCCTTCCAATTTAGTTTTCGGTCTAGTATTAGACCTAAGTAGCGGGCCTCATCACTAAATGACAGTGCCGTTCCACCTAGAGTCGGGGGAGCTATATTTGGAATTGTATGTTTCCTGGTAAATAGGATGAGTTCAGTTTTATTGGGGTTGACGCTTAGCCCATTTGCTTTTGACCAGTTTTCAACCATGTTTAGTAAATCTTGCATGACTTCTCTAAGTGTATTGGGGAATTTCCCTCTTACTACCATTGCAACATCGTCCGCATATGCTACGACGTGTTGTCCTCTCTCCTCTAGGCTCTTTAGCAAGGAGTTTAATGCCAGCACCCATAGGAGAGGGGACATCACACCGCCTTGAGGTGTTCCTCTGCTAACTTTTTTCTTGATCTCTGAGGTCACTAGGGTTGTGATCACAAGTCTGCTCAAGAGCATGTTTTTGATGAGCTCAACCAGAGCGCCAGAGATCCCGATATCCGTCAGTGCCTTTATTATGGTATCCGGTAGGATGTTGTTGAACGCGCCCTCGATATCAAGGAAGGCTACCAGTGTGAATTCTTTATTATAAATTGACTTCTCGATTTCTGTAACAAGTGAGTTAAGTGCTATTTCAGTAGATTTGCCTGTGTTACTCAGAAAAGTAATAAAAGATTGAAATCGTACCCGTCACAATAAATAAACTTTTCAATATTTATACATGAGTTCTTTTTTTCATTTCAAAAGCAATAATTTCGTTAAAAAACCAACTTTCATAGAGGTTCATAATTTTAGTAGTATTACATTTTTTACAAGCTCCAACTTTTTGCTTATTATGGAAATTACGGCATATAAATAGCACTGTATCTTTTTGTTTTTGTAAAATAAGTACAATAACTTCCTTTTTTCCAATTGGCTGACGGGTTGCTGTAATTGCATAACATTTTGCTTAATTCACCTATTAATTACTTGGATATTCCACTCGCGCTGAGTCGAGAAAATTTATATACAAACATGCAGTGTTTTTTAATGGATTTTTTTATTACAAAAAGGCATCATATTTTACAGAGTTAAACATACATACACCCCAGCGGATTGCTATGGGAGCTTCATGGAAAAATGTCGTTATCCATAACCATTTAATAGGCGGGCGAGAGCATTGGTTCACCGGCCAGTCCCCGCAAAACATTGTGCGCTGCTATGACAGACATATCGTCACGGGTGCGTTCGGTGGCCGAGCCCAAGTGAGGGAGAACAACTGAAAGGAGAAAGGAAAGGGGAGTTAAAATAGTTGCTATTTACAATTTTTTTTTTTTTTCATCTCATAATAATAATTTCAACGTTCGATTGCACTATAAATATTGCTTTTGAAGGTCTCGTAGGGTTGTAAGAAAGCAACCGAACAAATTTATCTGTAATAAAAATAGTTGGTTTTTTGTTATGATTTTTTTTTCATATTGCAAAGTTGTCGCTTGTAGCTTCTTTAAGCCTGGAATTTCATTCATCGTCAAAACGACAAGACTTGTTTTTGTTTTCAAACTTTCTCATGCTTTCAACGCTGGTTTTGCTTTAAATTAAAACGATGAAATGGGAGGTCCTACGATTTGAGACGACTCTTAATGGCAAATGATTGTTATGAGAAGCTTTTTCATTGCAGAAGTGCACTCGGAGGCTTGCCATTGTCTGCCGAGGAGCGATCTGCTATCATTTAGATGCTTCATGCATGGACACTCGAACCTATGCACTTCCGTATTACCTAATATAAAAGGCATGTGAGTATTAAATTAACAAATTTCATTCGAAAGACTTTCTCAACATTCAGGTTACGCTAGCGGAACGACTCATATTTATTTCCGGCCAAGGACTGTCACTTCATTCACCACCTTGGCAAGTATTCATTTGAATCAGGGAACAATCATCATATATTTCAGATGAAGAGCTTCAATTAGGAACCAATTGATAAGTTCGAGTGACTCCTGTAGTCGAATCCACATAGTCGGTGCGACTCAGATTCGTATCCAGCTATGGACTGTCACTCAGGCAGGGCTTCCCAAAACTTATTGCAAATGCTTTTTGCCCAAAACTTTGGAGAACAGGAAGAAACATATACAGATCCAGAGCCGAGCACATCTATTGGAACAGACAATGTTTAGGCAGGCATTAAACGACATTGGGAGTGTTGTTGTTGTAGCAGCATAAACATTCTCTATACATTTACGCGGGTGCTCCTGGAGTGGCAGTCCTTGGCCAGATATTAATTTTATTACCTTCCTGAACTCCCGTCCCGGAATGCCGTCGTCAAAGTCCAACGGAGAGCCTCAGCTGCCTGGGGGTACGGTACACTAGATAGGGCTAGTTTACTGGGGCAGCAGCTCTTGGTCGGGAAAACCCGAGTTATTCCGGTAATGTAGAACCTAAACATATGACCGGCATGTGAAGGCAGCCCTCATGACACTAACCATCTTTTCACATGATCCATCAAACCCACTCATCTAACATTCCTCTTCCTTTGGACCCAACCCGTCGAAACAGCATGTTTCCTGGGTCTACCTTTAGATGAGCTTGACGAAGATGATCGATGACTACACCGCACTGACAGCGCGTGAAGAGCTATTACAACAACAACAATAAAAATGGGCAGAACTGTCAAAACACAGAGAAATCGTATTAGACTCAGATAACATGAGCCTCAAACAGCTTTAGGAATTTATGGAAATTTATTGTGAAATATTAGAATTTACATATTTGTGAAACGATCATGGGCTGATCTTGTCTCAGTAAAGTCAGTTTGCCAAATTCTTTGAGTGCTGAAACTTTCATTAGTGAGGGTGACCTGCAAAAACGTATTAGCATCAGTATTTTCTGATAAGCACTGGAAGTTCTATGGGCGTGGGGTTGTGGGAATGTTAGAGAGATCGCAGATGGTCATCAAAACAAAAAAAAAGGAAAATAAATAAATTTTAAAAGTTCTTTCATGGTTTGAAGAAATGTACTATAAAAACATTTGAAAATTTTTTTTATTGCTGATAAAAAAAGGTAAATGGTGAAGTTGATATGACGATTGATTTTCGAGAAGGTAATGTTATTTAAAATAAAAATTCAAAATAAAAGCACCTAGCTACTATCAAATCTCCTTTAAATGTTTTTCAAGTCTTTATCTGCTAATGGGAACACGTGGAACACGTGTGGGGTTTTCCACAAATGACTACTGTCGCAGCTGTAGAAACGAGGAGGAGGTGGAGAGTGTTAAACACTTCCTCCGCCACTGTCCTGCTTTGGCCAGAACGTGATATGGCTGTCTGAACTCTTACTTCTTTGGATGTCTAGCAGATTTCGAATCGGCACCCATCCACAGTTTTTGATCGGCTATCCGAGAGATGAAGTGGTTTCACCACTTAAAATTTCGAAGTAGAGGGAGAACTTGAGTCGAAATTAGTGGTATCAGCAATGGGCTTTCAGATCTAAGTGGGCTGAGAGTGGCTGAGAGTGATAAATGCCGTAAACTAATCTAACCTTATCTGCTAATGAAGCATTCGAACTAAAATTTCATACCATATTTAATATAAGTTGGAAAAGGTTGGACTTGGTTGATCCTGTAGGTCACACATAGACTAGAAATTGATCCGTAGCGGAGAGTTTAGGAACTTTATATTTTATCTTTAAAACATACTTTAGATAATTTGCGTAGGATGCTAATTTTTTGATCTGGCACACTTTCTAAGGCTGAAAATGATGCAGAACCTCAGCAGTTTATTCGTGTTTTGCTGAGTACAGGGCAATGGCAAAGTAGCTGTTCCAGAGTTCCTATTGCATTGACTTCGTTCATATTGTAAATGGATCTTTCTGCACTAGCTTCAGTTTGGTAGTATCCCCACCACAAGTTTATACTCTTTTCTGGGATGCAGACGTATTACAAGAAGCCTACTACAAAGGGTCAAGCTTCATACCACTAAGCACCAGCCAGGTCAACCTAACCTAACCTAAGAAGAGATAAAATATAGTTTGCAGATCTGGTATTGCGCCTGCCTAGCATGATTTTCACGTTCCTGCATGAGCTTGTTCCTTCCCTTCATGAGCTCGCTTCTTGAATCAATCCTGCTTCTATATCCAGTCGTTGTACGAAGACAGGTTATTGTATATCGGCCGTGCTAGCTACTGGAAGATTTGGGTCGGCTTTGGCTAGTATTTATATCCACTTTCTCGTCTCCTTCAATCCCCTTGTATCCTGAAACTCCGTAGATAGTGGCTTGTTTCTCATTTCCTAGCTCATCCATCCTAATTCGGCATTATCGTACGCAGTGTGAGTTTGTCATTACAGCTGCTATTCCCTTGATGGCTGCTTGTCTGTTAATGCAAAAGTTTATATGAGAGTTCGCAAGAGTGTTCTCTATCTCTAAGTCTGCTGATTTCCTTGCTGCGTAGATCTCAGCTTGAAACACACTGCAGTAGTCCGGTAATTTGTATGACTCTTCATAGCCCAGTTCAGAACAGAATGCTGCGACTCCAAGGCTCTCTTCCATTTTGGAACCGTCTGTGTGTATGTTAAAGGTGTGGGGCGTTGAAAGTTGACCCTTCCACCATCCGTACATTTCTAATACTACCTTTGATACCCTGTTGAAACTAACTTGACGAATAACGTAGTCCGAGTTAGCGCTTAAATCTCTGCATATCCGGCTGTGACCATATGACCTTTGAACTATAAGTAGTTGCACTGTTGTCAACAGCCTAAGAGCCATATAACTTCAGTCAAAGTCGAGTTCGTCCATAATTAGAAACTGTTCTATTTATTTTGATTATAATAAGTGTCCTTGATTCTTTCGATGAAAATTTATCAACTGATTTTCACCAGTTTTTCTATAGGTATAATTTGAGCGAATTTGGAAATACCGAGGCGAGTCTATTAAAGGTGGTTTCGGAAAATCAACTGATTTGTTTTTTTTTTCGCCGTGCCCATGTGGCTATCAGCTCAAAAAAACACAAGGCGAATTCATTCTTTGTTTTCTACTTTGCCAATACTTTGCCGTGTCAATCGGCAATCTAACGTACAAAACATTGTTGTTGGTCCAGTGCCATCGCCTTTAAGCAAGGACGATAGAACAGAAATTTTTTATTGGTAAGCGACCTGACGTTAGACTTGTCAAAATCGCTAAAAATAAAGTATGTAACTGTTTTGGGTAGACGACACTTCCAGTACTCAATTCGCTTTGACCTTTCATGAATGCGTCTTGGGAAATTCATACTCAGATAAAAATCTAAAATTTGGAGTGCCTTCTTATCTTTATGCTTGACGCAATAATATTTAAATTTTTAAAACATTAAATTCAAATACACTTCAATCGAATTTCACAACTGAATGCGTATTCTACTATAAATTATCACTCGAAGACATGGATCGATATATGGCTAGTTTTTAAATTTAGTTGCTATTACTTTGAACATTTTGAGTGCCCTAGTTGACATTTTGACATTGGCCGCTTGAAGCTACGCAAAAATAAATAAAAAGCAAAAAAAAAAAGAAAAAATAATAATACCTGTACTAGTACTTCAGCTAGTGGTCGTACATATGTACAGATAAGAAACAAAAACAATAACAAAACTAAAATAATCCAGTTTGATAAGATTGTGATCACTTTTTGCATCACTTTGTTGCTTGCTGACGAAAATAGTCTATACTTATCACCGCTCCCACGCGTTCGTACTTGAGCCGAAAAACTGTGGGGGTAAACAAAAATTTTAGCATTTGTTAAAAGCATAAGTCACTATTTTTCTCGAAAAACCCCTTATTGCATAAAAATTACATTAAATCCTTAAAAAATTACTCTTAAAATAAATTCTATCTTCAGTTTAATAAAGAACCTTGGCCTGGTTAAGGTACTGTGATGAGTAGAAGGCGCAAACGGCAACGCGGTCGAAGTGCAAACCTTCAATTAATCTAAAATCTAAAAATCTAATCTAAAGTCAATTAGGTCAAAAGTGTTACAAAGTGGCCTTTAACTACTCATTCCCACTCATTTTGTACTCACCAAGGTTTGGTAGACTCAAAATCGGATCATTGGGGGGCAGTGGTTCAGGTGTCATCACATCCAAACCGGCAGCAAATATTTGATTTGTTTTCAAAGCTTCATACAAATCTGGCTGATTCACAATACCTACAAAAGCGATAAGATATCTGTGTATTAGTACTAAACACTTTTGACTGCATGTAAGCACTGCTTCGGCACTCACCTCCACGTCCAACATTCACTAGCACGGCAGTCTTCTTCATTTTACCAAAAGCGGTGGCATTGAAAACACCAGCAGTGTCCTTGGTCAAGGGCGCCGCAATAACTACGAAATCACTATCGGCCAGCATCGTGTCGAAATCGGCTTTTTTGGCATTGTATTCCTGCTCAATTTCAGTCGCCACTCGACGACGTGTCGTATAGAGTACGCTATCAATGTCAAAGCCCTTCAGACGCTTGGCGATGTTTTGTGCAATACCTCCAAAACCATAGAAACCCACTACGGAGTCGCGCAAATCGCGGCCCAACATCCAATTGAGATGGAAGTCCTCCCAGGTGTCACTAAAAGCGAATAAGAAAGTTGGAAATGAAATTTATATTGCAATTTATGTGTTTCTATAACAGCACAAAATGATACTACTTACGTTTCAATCTTCACCCGTCCTTCGTGGAAGCGACGCGCTGCCGCCAGCAATAAACCAACCGCTACATCTGCCACCGCTTCATTGAGCACGATGGGCGTGTGGCCGAGTGGTATCTTACGGCGCTTAATTTCCGGCACATCCACATAATCTATGCCCGCCGACATGGTGGAAATCGATTTCAATTGCGGTCCAACCACATCCAATACTTCGGCATTGAGCGGTTCATGGCTGCCCCAAAAGAGTGCGTCTACACCTTTAGCTTTCTCTAAAATCTCTGAACGCAATGGCGGCAAACTCTGCACTACGGTCACCTCACAGTCACGTGACAACAGATCGATGCCAGCTTGTGGCACTTCTGGGTGTGTTACCAAAATTTTAAATTTCTTTTCGCCGGACATTTTACCTGTGTTTTCGTCGCGAGGTGAGGCGTGCGCGGTGGATGTGGGAATGATGGCGACGACGTGTAGTATGCAGATAGTGAATAGAAAAATATATAAGTTTTTTATATGCATTTTGTGGTTAAGCGAGTTAAGGGTCAAGCACAACAAAAAAAAGTATAAAAAGAAAAATTCTATTCTAGCCAAAACTAAGACTTAAGCGCAAACAAATTTAAATGTTCTTTGTATTCTCGAGTCTTAAAGCAAACTAAAACTAAAGGTATAGCTTAAAAATGTTGTTGTTTTTAAAAACCGGATTTTCAGTTAATCCGCGCTCACTCACAAGTCGCTCTCAGCTCTTTCGTTGAAGTCGTCATACGAATGGAGGATACTTTCTGCAGAATTCTTGCGCCCAATAGGCGGCTCTGCTGCGAGCCAAACATCACAATTTTATTTAGCCTCTAAGTGCATTTGGACTACTAGCAGTTGTAGGCGATCACGCAATATTGCCAATAAGTGTGGGTGTGTGTGCCTCTCGCAAGCTTTTGCCTTCTCAATTATTGCACCTCTCTCATTCACGCCGATAAGAATCAAACTGTTTGCTCTCTGGTCGCTTCTATATTTACCCAATGACAGTGCAACGAGTTTGTGTATTTTTGAGCGAAAGTTTTCATATGTATGCATAAGTCAAGGCACATGTGCCTTGGTGTAAGTGAAGAAATTACAAAGAAATTTTGAATTTTGATTTGATAAATAAATAAAAATTAATATTGACAAATTTTGGAAGATGGCTTGACATTAAAAAAAAAATTATGCTCTTTTCTGTTTGGGAAGCAATTTACTTAGGTACAGAGCTTTTTGATCACATAAAAATGTGTAAGATAACAAAGGTCTGCCTATTACTTAACTAAGGAATACCCAGTATTTTGCTGTAAAGAGTATCTCTGTAGTGCTGAGTACATATAGACGCGCTAAATTAATTTAAAAATTGTGCATATATCAATATTTTCAATATCTCCAAATGTATGGCTTGTCGGCTTGTCTAACCGATAAGAACTGAAGTCCAAGACGCGCCAATCAAGAAGAAGGGGAAAGGTAATTAAAATTCGAGTTCTAATGGATTCTTATTGCTTTATTACTGTGACTGAGTAAACAGTGATTTTATAGACGTAGTTCTACGATTAACGTCACACTAAAATATTAATTATATTATTTTATTATCCTCCTCATCAATAAATTGAAATATATAGAAATAATCAAACAATATCAACGAAATGTCAATATCAAGCGGCTGCTTCAAAACCGAAATGATGTGTTTTTGAAAAATGATTATTTAAATGTCGGATTAAACAGATTAATAAGAAAGTTGTTCCAATTAAACAGCAAATGTTATGTACAAGTAGATATCCGAGATCTCATATAATAGCTGAAAGAATTGTGAGCAGAGCTTTGAATGTACGAGTATGTGTCATGAAATGGCAGCAAATCAACATTATAAATTTTGATTAAAAAAAAATCAAATTAATAATTTAATATTTTATTTTTTAAAATAACAGACATTTTTTTCAAAAAGACATAATACAACTTCAGTGGAATTTCAGTAATTGAAGCAATTTCGGTGCTTCAAATTATCTGATGAGAGTGTAAGCCAATACGGATTTGGCTCACTTTGAACTAGAGCAATTGCGGGTGCGATAATTTCGGTACTTCAAGCAGTGCTTTGTTTCAAAAAAGGTACAGAGAGATTCAAAAGCGAATATGCTGACTCGAATTTATCCAGTTTCTCACCATCTCTAAAGATGGTTAATCCCTACATAAGTTAGCTTTCCTAATCCGAAATACCAATCATATTTTGCGTACATTAGTACTAACGATCATCGATTCGACGAAGTATTTTCAATATTATTTGTTTTTTTTTACAAATGAAAAAGTTAACTTAAATCGATCTATTAAACTTTTGTGATTTAATAATTGAATTTAAAAAGAAAACTTTTTCTATACATAAAATTTGACCAGAAGAGAAAATCAGTAAAATGCAAGTGGTGGTCATCGAATTGAGAAATATTATACAAAACTAAGATGAAAGACGGCATTGTTTTCCAAACATTGCTCATTCGTGAACTTCACTATTGGTGAAAAAGTAAGTCTTGACAGACTTTTTGCCATTTATATGACATTAAAGAAGCTTAAGAGCACGTTGGTACTGAAAATACCATTATTATGTGTTTTAATATATTTAAAATCTATTTACTAATTGGAATATTTCGTTAATCCGAATCGTAATATGCTAACATCGATTCGTAGTGGCATGCTAATGTTACATATGTATGTAAATACATATATTTCTTTCAAATTTCTTCAATGAAAACGATTTAAGAAATACAAATTTTCCTATTTTTATACTTTTTTGACAAGTTAATAGAGCATCAAAAGCTTCAAATTGAAATAAAAAAAATGATATGTCAAATATATTTAAAATTTCCTTCTTTTTAATTATATATTTTTACTCGACGAAAAGTCTTTAAACAAGTCAATTTTTTTTATCTTTTTATAATTTTGAATTTGTTTAACTACTAGAATTTCGAAAAATATGTAGATGTAAAAAATTATAATAGTAATTCACTCTTTCTTTAGGTCAGAACGTGTCTAAGTTCTACTTCAAAATATCAAAGCTCATGTATCCATCCTCGATTGAACTCAGATTTTTTAGTAAATTACCTTGTTGTAAAAATTTAAAGCATGTAATACATCAATTGCAAATTTTTTATTTTTTTTTCACAATATGTTAAATTTTTTGCACATTTTGCCATGACGTAAAATAGGAATGAAATAATGCAAAATGCGGGATGTTTTTATATTAATTTCATTTTTTTTTAAGAATGTAAAGGCACGCTTTGTCACAATAAATATAATTGACGGATACACCCCGTTTGGGTGTTTGGGCGAGCTCCTCCTCTTATTTGTGGTGTGCGTCCTGATGTTCTTCCTCAAATGGACGAACCTGCAGTTTTAAGCCGAGAACGGCGAATGGTTTTTTTTATGAGATTTTTCATGGCAGAAATAGACTAGGAAGTTTGGCATTGGCTACCGAAAGGCGACCGCTATTTCTATCACTTTAGTGTCTTCATGCACAGGGATTTGTACCTGCGCCCTTCAGAATGATAGTCACGCACCAACGAATTCGGCCACGGCAGCCGCCACAATAAATGGCATAATAAAAAAACCAGGCATAAAACAAAAATTAGTTAAAAATGCATAAAAAGCTAAGGATAAAAATTTATCTTTTTTAAGTAAGTGAAAGTTTCTCAGCAAAAATGCAAACATTTTTCGAAATAAAATACTTTTTATTAAAAATTTAAAATTATTTTGGGGCAGTTCTTTTTTCAAGGAAAAGTTAAGAATGTTGGGCCACCGCTGATATATATTTACTTTTATGATTTTTGAGTTACATGATTAGAAAATTTTGGGTATTTTCATTAGATTTTTCTTATTTCTGCTAGTTTAACTTTAGCGCGCTTGAAATCGGGATACGAAATTCTAGAATGCAGCTGGAATGAATAGCTTTTTGGTTATTTGAAAACTAAACAATTCGTAGACTATGCATCGGGGTATCAAAAAAAAAAAATTTCATATTGCACTTTATTCACTTTTAATATTTTTTTTTCTGTTTATTGTATAAAAAAATATGTGTTTAATAATTTTTTCAATTTGCAGATAATTTTTGTTCCCGACCCACTGCACTCAAAGTTTAAAAGCTTCATGCGCTCGCTTAAGTTAACACTTTCGCACTCACCGATTTAATCTGTGCTTTGTTTTATTTGTTTCAAATATTTTTCTTCAACACAACTGCCTGCCCAACCCACTTTGCGCTTGCACGTCTAGCGTTCTACTAAATAAATTTGTCAAAACCTAGTAAGTTTATAATAAAATCGCTTAAAATGTTTCACAAACATGAACTGCTGGAGGTAAGAGTAGTTGCCAATTACAGATAACTACGTACACGTAAAATAAATATGTATGTATGTATATGTGCATGCACGTATTGTGTGATAAGTAATTATCCCGGTTCAAATCATATTTTTTCGATTAGGAGTGAATTTTTCACTTTGAAATTTTTGGTAGATGTATCTAGCATAAGTGCAGATTGTTCCGTCATTCGGTAAGGGGATTCACGCATTTGCGTAAAGTGAGTCAAGTGATTTACCTCATAACCCAGCAGCCAAAGCTACTAGTTCTGAACTACGGCACAACCAGTTTGACTGGCAATTAATGAAATTCTTCTTCTATCTTTCTTCAATGTAGGTACTTTGGCGACTCAGAAATCGCGATGTCCTCCGAAATGCTTATTGTCAGCCTATATATCAACATTATTCAGTAAACTGCCTGGTACGACCCTGGTCTGACTCTGCATAAGTGCCATAACAGTTTTTAAATTACTTAGCCTCTGCAATAAATCTCATATCAGTTCATAACAGACAAAAAAGCTCTGATCCAATTTGTGGCGAATGTGACAATGTTTTGCGGAAGTTGGGCAAGCAAATCAAAATTGATAAAGGAAGTGCTTCTAAATTATTTCATTACAAATTAAAAAATATTGTTCAACATTTTTTCTTACCTTGCAATTTGCTATTCGACTTGAAATTATTTTATAGCTGCAGATTTTGCAATGAACTGGAAGAGAGGAAAACGATAGAACACCTTCTATGTTCTTGCCCTCCGTTAGCTAGAACCAGATTAAAGTGCTTTGGAACTTTACAGTTTACTTAGATTCGCAAAAGACGCAGACGTATTACAAGATGGTAACATTAACGATCAATAGGTCCAAATAATGGCTTTCAGCCAGCCAGGTCAACCCAACCTAACCTAAAATTATTTTATTTTAGAAAATGTCATAATACAAAACGTTAATTGTGCTAAAACTAAATAAAAACAAAAAAATACTAAAATTCAAAAAAAAAAATTAAAGGCATAACAAACAAAATACGAGTGTCGTTTGAAAAGTTCATGCAAAATCCGAGAGCTGACACTACTAGCGCGTATCGAGGTTAAGTATAGTGGGCCTGAAAAGCCCCGTGCTTAACAAAGAAAACTCGTTTTTTTCTTGTTCAAAATTAGCTTTATTCATCAACATAATTTCCATCAAACACAACGCAATCATTCCATCGCCACTCTAACATTTCAATACCACTTTTGTAGAACCATTATCTTTTGCCTCAAAATAGGTCTCAGTTTCAGCGATAACCTCTTCATTCGAACGAAATTTCTTACCGGCGAGCAGTTTTATTAGGTCTGTTAGTTAGTAGTCACTGGAAGCCAAACTTGGGGATATGGTGGTGGATGTGGGAGCAATTGGAAGTTTAATTCATTTAGTTTTTCCATTGTTTTGCATCATCAACAAATTTTTGTTTTGGTTCATCAGTGAGCAAACGCGACATCCACTTTGAACAGATCTGTCTCATAGTCACATGCTCTTGCGATATAAAACCAATACGTTCTTTTGATATTCTATTAGCATCTCTTGAAAGCACGCGCACCAAATTTCAGCCAGAGCGGTATATTTCATTTTGTTTGACAATTATTTGAATCGAGAAAGTCGAATGATTTTCCTTATCCATCACGACAACGCATCAGCTCACCCCTCAACAGCTGTGTCACAAAATTAATGGAAATAGAGTTCCAAATCCCTCTATTCTCTAGATATGACTCCCTCAGACTACTATTTGCTCCCCAATTTAATGAAATGGCTGGCACGAAAAAAATTTTATTCAAACAAGGAGCTGATTGCAGAAACGAGTGACTATTTTACAGACTTGGCTAAATTCTATTATTCGCAAAAGCAAACGGCTAATCAGAGCAGAGCACTTCGTTGGACGAAGTGCATAAGCCTAAAAGGAGACCATGACGAAAATAAAATCGGTTTGTCTAAAAAAATTAAGTAGTTTTTATTTTTGCACGGGTGTTTCAAATGACCCTCTCATTTTTCTTCTTCTTGTATATAAATAAAGCTGTATTGTTCATTCGCTATTCATTTGCAACTAGTAGAACTTCAACCACTCTCGAACTAGTATGAACTCCTCTATCAAAGCTTAGTTTAAGAGTTAGAATATTTGCTGTGTGAGCTCAGATTTTTCCTGCTGGGAAACAAGTAAAAGAGACCGACTTAATTTGTGTTGGGAAAGGTTTACAGACTTAGCAAATACTCGTACATAATTTTTGTACGTTGTAAATTAAGAGAGGAAAGTGACAGTTCGATACCCGAGAGACACTTATCTTGTGCTAAATAAATTTCAAACATATAAATTTATTTATGTGACATCTGATCTTTTGTGCACTTCTTTACTTCTGCCGGTTTGAAATTTGCAACAAAAAACGTGAGTTTATACTAAAGGGTGGTTAAGTTTCAAGGCCCGGTGTTGATTTTGAATAAATACAATTTTTTTAGAAAATTATTGTCATTTCTCTTTATTATGATAATATTGATTTGGCTCAATTACGCATGGAATAAAATATCGGCCAAACAGCCGCCGCAGCCTTGGCGGCACACCTCCATCCGATGGTCAAAATTTTCGATGATGCTGAGGCATAATTGAGGTTCTAGTTCTTGAATTGTTGCTGGCTTATCGACGTACAACTTTTCTTTCAAATAACCCCAAATAAAGAAGTCCATCGGTGTCAAATCACATGATCTTGGCGACCAATTGACATCGCCGCGACGTGAGATTATTCGGCCATCAAATTTTTCTCGCAAAAGAGCTATTGTTTCGTTAACTGTGTGACAAGTGGCACCGTCCTGTTGAAACCACATATCGTCCACATCCATATCTTAAAATTTGAGCCATAAAAGGCTCGTTATCGTTTCACGATAGCGAACACTATTCACAGTAACTGCCTGACCGGCCTCATTTTGAAAAAAATACGGCTCAATGATGCCGCCGGCCCATAAACCGCACCAAACAGTCACTCTTTGTGGGTGCATTGGTTTTTCGGCAATCACTCTTGTATTATCATTCGCCCAAATGCGATAATTCTGCTTATTGACGAATCCACTGAGGTGAAAATGTGCCTCATCACTGAAGATGATTTTGATTTTGATTTGAACGCCCGTTTTCATAATAAGCCTGAATAACTTTAACGCATTGCTCGATTGTGTATCTTTCCATTGTTCAAATTGAGTTAGTCTGTAATTAAAACATGTGAAATAAAATGCAGAACGAACTCGGTATTTAGGTGTGGTTTACATTCAACATCGGCCCTTAAAATTTAACCACCCTTTATAAAGCATATTTTAGGTATTTTGGTAGAGTTTTTGGCGAACACAAAGTTTTTAAAATAAATTCAGCTGATAAGTAAATTTCTATCTGTTTTTGCAAGTGATGACAAATTTCCCTTTTGTCAATTTTTTTGTTTTTTCTTCTCTTTGGGAGAGAATTTTCGCTGCGCTCCTGATTTGGGTGGATGGCTGGTGACTGGTAATTTTTTTATCGAACAAAACTATTATATTTGTATGTACTTATAACATATATTAAAATTATAAAATTGGATAATATAAATATTTCGGCAACAAATTTGCTACTATGTGCAGATATCGCGTTTGAAAAATATTATTTTCATTCTCATTTGACATGTTAATGTCAAAAAAATCCAGTAACTTAACTTCCAAGAATTCGCTCTCAAAGAGAAAAATATAAAAAAAAAGTGGATGAACGCGAAACCAATAACAACTTGCAAGTTTTACAAACAGCTGAATAAATTGTTGGAAAAAATCATAGAAATTAAAAACTTATTTAGTTGAGTTACCTCGGATTAAATTAAAAAGAATAAAATAAAGCCAATAAAATTAATGAAAAATAACGAGCTTAGCATCAGTTGTTCCCCTGGATCGTTTCGTTAGTGTGAATCAGGCATGCAATATATTTGTGGACCCAAATTTCCGACAACAAGTCATTCAACAAATGGCTGGTGAAAATTCATATGAAACGTTAGTTCTTGAAGCTTTGCAAGCACCACTCCTTGCGGTTAGTGGAAGCAGCGATCAGAATTGTGTTGTTGTTGTAGCAGCAAAAACATTCCTATATGTACGGGGAGTGCTGCGGGAGTGACAGTTCTTGGTCGGATATACAGGTAAGCCCGAGTCGTGCCGGTAACATAGAACCGACTGTCGGGGGAATGACTGTCTGATCAGAATTTTGTCCCAGTAGGTGGTAGCTGTGAAAGCCCCGAAACCAGAAATGTATGGTTGGTTGCGCCAACAAAGTTGCTCATCTCTAAAGTAAGAGCCTTGAGATAAAACTTGATAATTTGTGACAATCGCGAACAGAACTTATGTGTCTGTAAAGCCGCCCATCCATTTTTTGAGAGAGAACGTAAAACAACAACAATTAAGTCATAGCCTCCTGCTCAATTTTATAACAAATGCACGACATTTTCTTTCATATGGAAACAGGAAAAATTAAAAACAGCAATCTACGGAAATTTCTACCAACTTCAAACTTGCACAAACTTAAATTTGATAAACTATTAAACCTCATACTAAAAATCTGTCTCGAAACTCTAACTATGAGACTGGGATGAAAATTCGGTGGATTTTTTCAAATTTTACCTATACTTTTATAAAAAAAGGTACTGAACATTCAAAACAAAACAAAATGTAGTCAAAACTGATTAAAATGTTGAGGTGCTATCGTTTTGTCGCGGATTGCATACATACAAAATAACGAAGAGTATTGCAAAATGTATAAAAGAGAAGGGCACCAGTCATAATTCTTCAGAAGCTTATACTTTTCGTTCTGTTGCTAATGCTTTTTTCCCAAAGCTCTTAACAGAGAACATTCTCTGCTGTTCCATTAAAATTCTCTGCTGTTATTTTATGAGTTTAACAAGTTTTCTGTTAAATAAGCGGAAGCTTAAATGTGGACGTAATTATATTATATGTGAGTGGATTTCGTTTTTTTACGCGACTTATATACATACATACATACATACACGTATACTATTTGTCATATATGCACATTTGTCATCATATCTCAAAATGCTTTTTATTCTAAATATACAAAGTAGTCAAGAGCAGAAAAATTAATTAAAAAAATGTATACTTCGTTCGCCTTTTGCAGGTTATTTATAAGAAGTCGGCTGCCCCGGTAGGAATTCAGAAGTTTGCGCTTCTAATTAAGTTAGATGATAGATCTGTTCATGAAGCAAATAATTTGTAGCAATTAATACAAATTATCAAGTTTTGGTGTTTACGTATCCATAAAACTTGCAAAGTAGGGGAAAGTGAGAGAGCAAAATAACATTTCGTTTTGAGGGGAAGGTGCAAGTTTTTACTGGATCAATTTTTACTTGTAAGATTTGCAGATCGTAAAGTGAAAATAAACACGAATTAAAACTTGCACATTGAGTCGAACTTCTAAATTTTAAATAAAAATGGTGAATAAAATTGAGAACGTATTTTAAGTAAATATATTTTAGACAGCCAGCCGAAAGCCTCTTCTGCTAGCGCTGCGTTTGTTTGAGTTTATTAATAATTTTATTATCATGTGTTATTTTGTATTATTATTCTTATTTATTAACAAATTAAACTAAATTAATTACGTTAATATTGAAAAAGAGCACTAGCTGCCAAGGCTATCAACTCTACAAAAATATTTAAAAACAATAAGACTAGAATGTTTGTGTAGAAATACAATGAAATAATTATGTTTATACTTATATACCTATATATGTACTAAAAATTAAATACGCAGAATTAATTCAAATTCGGACTCGGATGTGCTTTATAAAGTTGTTTATAGCGATTATACATATTATCGGATGTGGGGTTTTTTAACAATTTAATCCAGTTCTTCCTCAGGTAGTGATATCTGGCTACTACGAAATCGGGGCAATCCTGAAATACATACATATATGGTTTAAAAAGAGAGCTTCAAAGCAGTGTGCGCAGACTAGAGGTGGCTCTCCAGTCAGGATGTGTTGAAGTGTGTCAATAGTGTGGCCAAGACGTAACCGAGAGAAGTGTTTTATTTGTGTTTTTCCTACGCCGGCGGGGTGTTGTGGGGGTAGTGTAGTGGCGGTGAGTGTAGTTTAACTCCCCCAATTTCGTTTTGGTGTTGAGATATCGTTTTATTGTTGACAGAATATCTCTCCTTTCGCATGTGGGATCCATTGTTATCGGTGCTGAGGCAGCTTGTTTGGCTGCAGTGTCTACCATATCGCTCCCGTGAATTCCTATATGGTTTGGTATCCAAAGTAGTATCCATGCAAGCTTTAAAAAAAAAAAAAATAATAATAAAAACAAAAAAAAAATTAAAAAAAAAAAAAATAAAATAAAAAATAAAAAAAAACAAAAATAAAGAAAGCCGATAGCCCTGGTAGCTAGAGCTTTTATCTTAGATTAATCTATAATTTTAATTATATTTTAATAAGTAATAATAATAATAATAATAATAATAATAATAATAATAATAATAATAAAGCCAACAACCTGCTCCAAATGTTTTGCCTGAACAACAGACAACCACAAAAGCAGGAAAACCAAGGCAGCGCATAGCATGGACTACAAAAATGAATGAAGATATTATGCACTGCTACTACACTGCAACGAAATTGGACACACTGAAAACAGGATACAGAACAGATTTCCATAGACTATTTATACAATTATATCCACAATACGAACACAAAATAACTGCACAAAGAGTATCAGACCAAAAGCGAGCAATAATGACAAATAAACTTTTAACCGACGTCAACATTGAAAATATTAAACAAGAAGTAGCCAATAAAATAGCTAACATACACAACAACAATATAGAGCAGAACATTACACAAAATCCTAATAATAATAACCAAATAAACGATTTAATAGACCAAAATAATAATGAAGAACAAAGTCCCAATAGAAACACAAACAGAGCTGAAATCACAAATAACCCGGACAACGATATGATCGCAAAAACTCTAAATGAAATAAACACTAATCTAATAAAGTGGGAAGGTGTAAACCCAGTGAGTCGCCCTCGAATTCCAAAATTAATATTTAAAAAAGACACCATTAAATATATCGAAACTATAAACAACACTATACTACCAACAATGCTCAATGATAACTCCACAATAGAAAACATTCACACATATATATACGTAGCTGCAATAACTACAACAATACTTAACAACCAACATCCTATAACACAAAACAACAAGATATTTAACCCGAGAAAACATAAATGGCAAATACGAATTGAAAATAAAGTAAATGAACTCCGGAGGAACTTAGGACGTCTAACACAATACAAGAACGGTAATAGATCAAAAAATATAATCAAACACATAAACGTTTTACAACAAAAAAATAACAAACCATTAGACGAAATAATAGACACCCATAAACAAAAACTTAAGGTGTACGCGGCCCGACTAACACGTTATAAAGAATCCAATCAAAGGAGGACTGATAATAAGCTATTCACAAATAACCAAACGACTTTTTACAAAAAATTAGCATCCAAAGAAGACCTTCAAATTATCCCACCAACAAAAGAACAAATAACGAATTACTGGAAAAACATATGGTCAATACCTACTCAGCACAACGAATCAGCTACATGGATTCGCCAAGAAGAACACCGACAAAAAGATCTACAACCACAACACAATATCGCACTTTCAACAGAGGAACTAACCAACATAATCAATAAAACTCACAACTGGAAATGTCCAGGAATAGATAACGTCCAAAATTTCTGGTACAAAAAGTTCACCTCAACACACCATCACCTAGCACTAGCAATTAATAAAATAATAGACCAACCACAAACCCTACCAGAATTTCTTACAACAGGCAAAACATACATCAAACCAAAAAATAATGAAACCACCAACCCGTCCAACTATAGACCAATAACATGCCTACCTACACTATATAAAATAATCACCTCCACAATTTCCTCGAAAATAGAAACTCATCTAACACAACAAAACGTCATAACTGATGAACAAAAAGGATGCAAAAAAAACAGTCAGGGCTGCAAGGAGCAACTTATAATTGATACAACAATTATGAAACAAGCCACATCAAAACAACGGAACCTACATTCATGCTACATAGACTACCAGAAAGCCTTCGACTCCGTGCCACATAGCTGGTTAATCAAAGTGCTTCAAATATACAAAATACACCCAAAACTAATAAACTTTCTACAAAACACAATGAATAAATGGAAAACACAAATAAATCTAATAACATCTTCAGAAACAATAACAACAGAACAAATAGACATAAAAAAAGGAATCTTCCAAGGTGACTCTCTAAGTGCTCTTTGGTTTTGCCTCTGTCTGAATCCTCTTTCCAACACCCTCAACAACACAAGATATGGATACAATATAATACACGAAAAGACTACAAAACACACGATAAACCATCTTCTATACATGGACGACATCAAACTATACGCCTCCACACAAACACACTTAAAAGCACTTTTAAAAATAACAGAACAAATAACAAACGATATAAAAATGAGCTTTGGCATCAGTAAATGTAAAGCACAACACATAGAGAAAGGAAAATGGACTGACGCACTGACTGAAACGCTAAACGATGAACTCCTTGAAAACATGGAAGAACATGAAACGTACAAGTATCTTGGATTCCAACAAAGTACAAAAATAGACCACACCTCTATTAAAAACCACCTTTCACTGCAATACAAAAAACGCCTTAACCAGATACTTAAAACACAACTAATTTCCAAAAACCTTTGTAAAGCAATCAACACCTATGCCATACCAATACTCACTTACTCCTTTGGAATAATAAACTGGACCAAAACTGACATTGACAACCTGGAAAGAACAACGAGAAGACAACTTACCAAACATAGAAAACTTCACCCCAACTCATGCACACAAAGACTTACAATACCAAGACTACAAGGAGGAAGAGGATTGATTGATATCCAAAACCTTCACAATAGCCAAATCTCAACATTAAGACAATTTTTCCACACCCACACATCTGATCTACACAAAGCAATAGTCCTTGCAGATAAGCACTACACCCCACTAAACCTACAAAACACTGAAATAACAATCACCCAAACAACTGTTGACGAAAAGAAAACTATTTGGGCACAGAAACAGTTACACGGAAAACACTTACATCTTATGGAAGACCCAAATATTGACAAAATAAATAGCTACACTTGGCTTCAGAGAGGAGAGCTTCATCCTGAAACGGAAGGGTTTATAATCGCCGTTCAAGACCAAGTAATTCTCACCAAAAACTATCAAAAATACATAATCAAAGACCCAAGTATAACTAACGACAAATGTCGAAGATGCCAAATACACCCAGAAACAATAGACCACATAACCGCAGGATGTCAAATTTTAGCAGGCACAGAATATACACTTAGACACAACATAGTTGCAAAAATAATACATCAAGAAATAGCCAATAAACAACATTTACAAGAAAACAAAGATCCATATTACAAATATATCCCTTCAAACATCTTAGACAATGAAGAACATACCCTTTACTGGGACACTACAATACACACCGACAAAACTATAACAAGCAATAGACCGGATATTACTTTAATAAATAAAATAAACAAAATAACATACTTCATAGAAATCAGCACCCCAAATGATACCAACATACACAGAAAATATGTAGAAAAAATTGAAAAATATAGTGAACTAACGCAAGAAATAAAACGAATATGGAAACAAAAAACTGTAAAAACAATTCCATTTGTGATTTCAGCAACTGGAATACTCCACAAAACATTTATTAAAAACTTAAAAGAACTCAACATCAACCCAATTATACATCATAAGATACAAAAAGCAGTCATTTTAAAAACATGCAACATTATTAGAAAAACATTGACATGAATAAATAAACACTGACATAAATATTAATAAAATAATACAAAACATAACACGAAAAAAAAAAAAAGTGCCGACACGACTTGCAGCACGAAACTGCCGTCATGCTCGGTGAAAATGGACCCCGCCTCGCGCGGTATGCGGGGGGGAGAGTGGCGTGGAAATAATAATAATAATAATAATAATAATAATACATAATAATAATAATAATAATAATAATAAAAAAAAAATAAAGAAAATAAAAATAATAAAAAAATTAAATAAAAATATTTTAGATTCAACTTATAAAGTGTATTAAAGTTATTATTATAAGAAGTTTACTATTTAGAATTATATTAAATAGGAAGAGGTATGTACTTCTTAACCACAGCCTCCAGTTACCATTGCTGCAATTTTCAAAATACAAAGAGAAAGCATTGAAGGTATCTATTGTGTTTTTTACTCTACTTTTTGGTTATTAACTAATTTGGCAAAATATATAAACTCATTCATCTGATAGCGGTGATGAAATGGAACAAATTATTGCGGACAAAAAAATCATGTGAAAATCGTCGTTATTTTGCATTATATTTGCTTTATTTTTTTTATTTAATATGAGGCAGCTCAACTGAAACAATTTTGAACTTTTGTGATTTTTCCGGCCAACAATTTCATCAGCTCTTCGTAAAACGTGCAAATTGTCATTGGTTTTGCGTACGTGTACTTCTTTTCGATATTTTTCTATTTGAGTGCGAGGTCTACGAAGTTAAGTTACCAACAAGTTTTTGGATAATTTTTAAATGAATAAACCTAATATAATCGAAATAAGTGATATAATAAAATTATCGTTTATTATATAAATAGAAATAACTTAATACAGAACACTGCTGTTATAGCAATTAAAAGACAAGGAATTCCATTT
Organism: Anastrepha obliqua; assembly: GCF_027943255.1. Classification (NCBI taxonomy): domain Eukaryota; kingdom Metazoa; phylum Arthropoda; class Insecta; order Diptera; family Tephritidae; genus Anastrepha; species Anastrepha obliqua. The sequence goes on along the minus strand of NC_072896.1, from coordinate 96,295,250 downwards.
CTAAAATCAATGCCATTAAAAAGGTTCCACTTTGTTAATAAAGTTTTTAACTACCTGCTTTATCTTATGTCTGCTTTGACAGCTAATATAGAACAAAACATAACAACATCAGACAATAAGATTATTTTTCAAGTGTTCAGATTTTTTTCCCACTACTAACGAAAAAGTTTTCAATGAGTATCCGATAAACAATCATGAATTTCTGCCTGTATTGAAAAAGCTAATTGATCGTAAATGTATATATGTTACGGTACTTGAAAGGGCTTATTTTTTAATTATACTAGTTCCTATTGTTCCGTTAAGGAGCAAAGAGCCGTAACAGGTTTTTTCCAAGCTGTTTTGTCGTTTGCATGAGTTTTGGTCTCATTCCAACTTAGCGGGAGATTCTGCATTTCGATTTCCATTTGCCTTCTCCAGGTATGTGCTGGTCTTCCTCTACGTCTGCTGCCTTGTGGGTTTCAGGTACTGGCTCGTCGATCCAATTACACTTACGTTTTACAATTTCTGCATTGATCGGCTGTTATTTTTTTTAATATGCCATGGCGCATTTAAAATATCGTAATAGGTCTATGAATAAGTTCGTGCGGTTTTTTTTCGAAATTTGAATTTCGGATCATTCCCATGGCTTTTAAACGTTTGGAAATGGTTGATTGATCAACTCCCAAAGTTTTTGCAACCTCTTCTTGCGTTTGAGCCGGATCTTGATCGAGCAATTCCTCCAATTCGGTATCCATGAACTTTGGCGGCGCGGCCAAAATCACCACTTTTAAAGCGTGCAAACCACTTCTGGCACGTTCGCTCAGCTAGAGCATGCTCACCATAAACTTCCACCAAGATACGATGACTTTCGGCTGCTTTTTTCTTCATATTAAAGAATTCCCCGCAAAAACACATTATTTGGCACGAAATTCGACATTTTCAAGTGTGGTAAAAATATTGTTGTTTACGCTTCAAATAAAAAACTTATACTGACGTTTGTGCCTTACGACAGTAGCTCTCCAATGAATGTTTGGAAATGTGGATCGATGGAATAATAATCAAGTTACGCCATCTGTTGTAAAACCGCACGAACTTATCCATTAAATATTTTGTTTTGAAATTTTGAACCCATTTTCGACGTTGTTGGCCGGATATATAGTAAATCCGGGTCGTTCCGGTAACGTAGAATCGACTGCCGTGGGAATGAGGGCACATATGTATTTTTGCGTTGGGTTTTTAAAGGGTAAGTTATTTTGAATGGAGAGTTTAAACTTGCTTCCAATCAGCCATTTGAGTTTCTTGCCTTTTTTCGATGTATTCTTTCCACTTTAGCTTGACATGAAATGCCATACCGAAGTATTTCACTGCGCTTTTGTGTGGGACTGAAGTTCCACTTGTTGCTGCTGTGGTTGTTGTTTTTTCTTGATGTTGTTTTTGTTGTTGTTGTTGTTACTGTTATTATTATTATTGCTGTTGTAGTAGGTTACCAAGACTTAATGACTCAATTTCATCTAACGATGACAGAAGTTCCCAATCATCAGGTTATCTTTTGAGGGAATAATTCTATTGGTAAAGGCGGCATCTACACGATTGACTCATGTTCGCATTTGTACGTCCATTCAACTATTTAATTTACCAGCTCTTGAAGTTTTCATTCTTGGCTCAGATACATTTTCTCCATGCGCTAAAATTTAAGCATCACAAACCTTCTTCAAAAATATTTGATCTAACGACGAATGTTTCTTACAAAGCTTCAAAATTTTTTTGGTAGCAGTAATTCGATTAAATTGAATAATTAATATATGAATAGAAATGAGGTTTGGAATTCAATTGGTCGATGATCTATTGTATCCTCTACTCATCTTTATCAAGCTCTCTCCTAACATGGAGCTGAGTTGAGTTGATACTTTCTTCCGGCATCATCCGACCAAGATATCTAATCATTCTTCCCTTAGAGCATCTCATTCAAGAAGAAGGTGTGTTGGAGTTTCCGGTGACTGGTAGCAGAAACGACAGTAGTTAGTGAATCATATCCAGTCTATGCAGATGGCTGCGTAATTTGCAGTGATCTGTGAGAAAACCCGTGAGAATTATAGTTCGTTCTTTAACAGGGTTATACGTTTCCTGATTTCCAAGGTTATAACTTTTCTTTTCTTCTACTGTTAACTACTGGGGACCTCGACTAGCGTAGCTCCATAATTTGGCACCAGTATACGTATCTTAACCTTAGCTCTTCACTACGCAGTGTAGAAGCCAGACAAACATTTGCAATTGAATTAATTTCTACCAAATCAAAGTTTCCTGATGTACGAATGTACTTCCAAATTAAAATTCAGTATTTTGTCTACCAACTTTTTGCTTACGAGAATTCATATCCGGCGCCAAATAATTTCCGCTGAACTGCCACTTCCCTGCAAGAGGCGAGAATGCAGATAATATGAAATAACGAACAGTAAGTACTCGCAAGAATAGGTGCCATACTCACTCAACGCTGGCTACCACTGCTGCTGTCCCAGTGCCATATGAGCACAATTGAGTAGAGCTGTACCCAAGAAAATACGCACAAATCACCGAAATGTTCGAAATGGATGCCAACGACGGGACTAAAGACAGGACAACCTATGCGTAAAGCGCTGTTTAGCTCATGCAACAGTGACTTGTGCTTCCAAAGAATGCACAACGGGCACTAAAGTATTCACAGAAAATGATGCAAATTCGCCTAGAAGCAATTCGCAGAATATCACACCAAAAATAACAAACAGAAAATAGGTAAAAAAGCAAACATAAGAGTTAATACTACAGCCCCTACTTCTGTGCAGAGTAGCAATGGCGCTGCTCTACCTCTCTACCTCTACAAACAACAACGACACCATTACCTTAATCATGAGTCAGCTGTTTAGTCAACCAAATGGCTTTGCGATGCTGCCTACCCTTCGCCTACATTAGCACTGCCTGGATAATGCCACAGTTTCCCAATTGGAATAAGGCATATTGCAGCGTCGTCAAAGCCCCACAGCAACACAGAACATCTCCTACTTGGATTCCATCGTCGCCAGTGTTCCCCGCTGTGGCTGCGTGGGCGTACACTGGTCACATGGGAAATCCCCAACTGGTATTTTCAACAGGCAAACAGCCGATACGGCAAGCAAAGCCAGCCACATGCGTCAACCGCAAAACACAAGGTGCTGGGGCCCAAAACGCCATCCATATGGAGAAGTGGAATAACAACAAATATTTAACGAATGCAATATAATGAACAAATATGAGTGGAGTGGAAAGAGCAATAAAAACAAAACAGAAACTTGAAACACGAAAAAATCAGACCGGAACATAAAAAATTGGTGTGTGCAAGAATTGTTAAAGGAGGAGAGAAGCACAAATGATTTTAAGGCAGGCGAGCTAACCAACAAGCGTGCACGCGATGCTGCGGTAAACAAAGTGAAGTGTGAATTCCAGGGCCGAAAGCCGACAACCAAAACAGCCAACAGACGTCAGCTGCTCCCTCCATGGCAGCTGGGGAAGTGATGGAGACTGTGCGCAGGGCAGCAACAGAAAAGTGCATGCAAGGTCGCACAGGAATTGAGGAATGAGAATTAACATATGCGCACATGTGTATGAATGTGAGCCACTGCAAGTAATGAGCTGGGGCACAATGCTGGAAGTTGTTGCGTCAAACGGGTAAGCTGGGAAATAGGTTTGGCTAAACAAAGGTATTGGGTTGCACTAACTGTGCGAACAGTAACAGAAGTTAGCTACTGATGTGATAAGCTGTGACTAGAGATGATGAATATTTATTTACAAAATATACGTCATTATTACATTTTCGTTGGAATTACGCTGACAAGCATGAGTTAAAACCCCACTTTATGTTTCTGTTAATGAAGTTAGAAATAAATGTGTGAAGTGGCACAAATGAAGCAATTTTGAATTTGCAAATTTAGATCTCTTCGAGTAAAATATAAGAAGAAACGTTTTTTTGTTTTTAATTTAACATCGTTCCAAATCCCCAATTCGTATATAATTTTTATACACCCTCACCTGTGTCCAGTGTATTACAATTTTGTTCTCATAACAGTTGTATGTAACAGCAAAAAGGAAATTGGCATATGCAAATAAATACATAAAAGGTGAAGGCCAAAATAAATAAGACTGAGCAAAAATAGAAACGACAGAAGCTTTGTTCTGATAACTTCGAGTTTATTTATTCAAACTAGTCCCCCCTGGCCTCGTTACACTGGTTTGCGCGATCTAAAAGCTTTCCGAAAGAGTGTTTAAGGTCATTGACCGGAATGTCCTTCAGGATGTCGGTACAAGCTTTTTGGATGGCCTCTACGGTCGCAATACGTTTCCCTTCCCTGGCCAAGTGCAATTTTCCGAATGGATAGAAATCACAAGGAGCCATATCAGGCGAATACGGTGAGTGATTGATGATTAAAATGCGATTTCTAAACAAAAAATCAGTCACAAAATGGATCGATGAGATGGTGCATTATCATGCAATAAGCGCCAGCTTCCTCGTTCGCGGTATTCCGGGCGAATTCGGCAAATGCGATACATAAACTCTTCAAAACACCATGATAGACAATTGCATTGACGGTTTGGTCCATTGGCACGAACTCCTTGTGGACAATTCCCTTGGAATCGTAAAAACAAATGAGCATCGGCTTGATTTTTGGCTTGTCCAAATGCGAATTTTTGTCTGGTGGCTCGTCTGGGGCCTTCCATTCGAAATTTTTGACGCTTAGTTTCAGGTTCATGTTGGACACACCACGTTCCATCACCAGTTACAATGTTGTAAAGGAAGTTCTCGTCTTTTCTCACCTCTTTAATGAGGTCTTTCGAATGTTGAGTTCTGAGCAATTTTTGGTCCTCAGTTAACTTGTGCGGAATGAAATGTGCACAGACCTTTATTAATTTTTATTTTATATTATTTTTGTTTTATTTATTATTTTTTTTTAGTTTTATTTAAACTTTGCCTTTACTTTTTTTATTTTTTTGTTTTATTTATTTTGTGCTTTTATTTAATAAAATTTTTATTTAATTTTTTTCTGTTCCACGTAATATTTTTATTTATTTTTGATGCAGAACATTTTTTTATTTTTTGAATTTTTTTGTGTCTTTCTTTTACTTTATTTTTTTATTCTTTGGTTTTGTTTAGTTTTTTCTTTTGTTTTGTTTAATGTTTTTATTAGTATTTGCTTTGTTTAATTTTTTTGTTTTATTTCAATTTTTTTGTTTTAATTTTTGTTTTATAATTTTTTTTAAATTTATTTTTCTAGTTTCTGGTTAGATTTATCTAAATTTCTTACTTATTTTTTGTTTCATTTAATTTTTGCTTTTATTTTTTATTTCTTGTTTTATACATTTTTTTATTTAATTTTTTTAGTTCTTGGTTAGATTTAATTTAATTTTTTTGTTTTCATTCAATTTTTTGATTACTTTGTTTTGTTACTATACTGCTAAAATTTCTTACTTATTTGTTACTATAAAAAAAATAACTAGAGCGAAATTTTAATCCCGCGAAGTTTGACAAATAAATTCACCTTACTTTTGCCCACAGTATAAATTTTTTTTATTTTTTGTTTTTTTTTTAATTTTTTTATATATTTTTTTAATTTTTCTCATTTTTTGTCATTAATTTTTCTTTTTTTTTGTTTTATTTAATTTTTAAAATTTTTGGAATGATGCTCTCCTAAAAAGTCCTGTTGTTGTTGTTGTAGCAGCATAAATATTTTCCCTACATATACGGGGAATCCTGCTGAAGTGACAATCCTTGGCCGGATATAAATCCGGGTCGTTCCGGAGTTCAAATCATCTCATAGCTTAAAAGAAAAAATGCAATATCAGTAAAAAAAAAGAAACAACAATTGGAGAGTATTTAAGTACGGCATGAAATGTAGGCTTACTTTCTTCCATTCGACGGCCGTTCTTCAAGGCGCGCCATGAGAGTTAATTTTTCTCAAACTCTGCTATACCTCCGGCCAGGTCAGGATTTCTCTCCATTTTCCTAACTAATAAATACTTCAAATTGAGCGGTTGTAGTTTTTTTTTAGCATAAATATTAATATTTGTTCTTAAATAATGTAAAACTACTTTTTCTACTTACTTTCCTTGGCAGAACCTTCCATCTTAAAGATCACTACCAACCTTTCGATTCCTCTGAACGATTGTTGTTTCCCTTTCCCCTTCTGTTCATGTTCTCAGTTGCATACAAAAATATTAAATACATATATATTTTTTTTTTTTTGCCAAGTAAAACGTAAAAAATTAATTAAAATCCTCAATTGGTTCCCATTTTTCCATCGTAGGCTAAATACGCCTCCAATCAAATTTGCCTCCACATTCAAATACATTTCGCCCTTGCGCTGCATTTAATTAACTGAGTCATTTTCAGCAACATAAGTTCTCGGGGAAACCCAAGAGTGGAGCAAACAGGGGAAATGCGCGCACGATTCAGAGCTAAAGAAAAAATTATAAAGCAAAACATGAGCCAAAATATAAAATAGGCGCAGCGGGAAAAGTAATGCAAATGCAGACATACATATTTACATATACCCGAATATACATACATGAATTTACATAGGAATGCGCATAACGGCATTGATATATGCATACACATACACCCATTTATGTTCTTCAAATAATGCTTTTTTCGTATGATTAACTGTGGCGCGCCATGGCAGCGCAAAGCCGCCACACACTTTTTGTTCACTGAGGGCGACTGACAAAGCGCGACTAATCAGTGCAATGGCAAAATAAAAACAACAACTACCCTACACAGCTGATGAAGTTATAATACAGTAGATTGGGACCTCTACTGTGGCATTTGGGTGTTGCCCTTACAACGCCTGGCGTTTTATGCTTTTACAACGACAAGGCGACAATGAAAATTTAGAAACTCGCTTCCACGCTATGCTACAATACCATTTTAGACTTAATGCTTGTACATTTGCATTTATTTTTCAATACTTTTTTGGCGTCGCCGCGTTGTTGACAATTCAACGTACGCACCAACGCAACCTTGCACGGTGCGCGCCACCATTGTTGATTGCCGCGCGGATGGCGCTTTGCTACGGGCACTTTGGGACGCATAGTCGCCACATTACAAGTCGGTTGCTGGAATTGTCTGTTTCCCTGTTACCAAAATACGATGCGTCATTTTGACTGACGTAACCCGGACAGCTGTCAATCGGCGGTGCAATCGTTGGTACCTCGTTGTGTACTTCTTTTATTTCCAAACACGGAACGGTGGCATCTTCTCTTGTTGCTTGACTGGTTGTTTGGTCGCGCAATCAGTTGGTTGATTAGTGGTTTGGTGGTTTAATAATCAGCGCCACCGGTGCAGTGACTAGTCGGTGACGCGTGACAGCGGGCGACAGTTTAATGGAACGCGCCGCAGCGCGTTCACTGACACTGGCACCGTCCCAATTGGGACGCGTCAACGCGCCCGAGGTGTGAAACTCATTCAGTCGCTAAATGTGCACCATCGGTGTTGACTATCTGAATTTTCGATGTTTGATTATGGAGTGACTTTCCAGCGCGTCGGTGTCAAAAGTACCGGTGCGCGCTACAGGTGACTTGACACGCCTAGATGTCGCGCGGCTTGCGTGACTTTTTACAATTAATACAATTTCATCGTTGTTTTATTTTTAAATTTTTTTTTATTTCATTGCTTTATTGTTTTCAAATTTACTAATTTTTAGTCTGGCGCTAATATTCCAATTTGTTGCTTTGCCGCGCGCGCGCCATTCCATGCTTACTTGTGCTGTGCGCTGTGCGACGTTAACATTTTGCCGCCGCGACCATCAACGCGGCTCAACGCAACGCAACACAACACAACACAACGCGACGCAATGCAATCAAACGCAAAGAGACTGTCATGGCGTCATTGTCATCGGTGCGGTTATAATAGCAAGCGCTCAGGAATACGTGGAAGCATAGCGCGACACCATCAAAGCCACCGTTGCCACCACAAAAACGAAAAAATCAAGAGTTTTGACTTACACAAGCGTAGCGACGGCGACAGTTGATGGTTGGAGATCGAGGAACACGCACATGTGTGTGTACAGTTGTTGGTGTTTGTTGGCTTGAAGTGCTCTTACCGATTTACCAACACAATAAGTAGGCACAAACATTGTTTGTGTTGGAATGAGCGTTCGTGCATATTTGACTACTAAATACAGCTGAGATGCACAGTGGCTTAAGCATGTAAAATGCGTGCTGTAAATTGAATTGTATTTAAAAGGTTATAAATATTTTTGTGTTAAAACAACGGATGATGATTGATTTGTATTATCCTAAATTTTTTTTTATCTAATAGGTGAAGTAAGAAATACTGAATATTTTCCATTACATTCCATTATTAATAAAGTATATTAAACTCTTATTAATTTTTTTTTATCTATTAGCTGAACTAAGAAGTTCTGAATATTTTCCATTAGATGCAGTTAGGGAGCCATATCTCAGGACAAGTATAGGGTGTCTCAAGGATACTGCTAGCTTTGATATCCATTATTTGTGATATATTAATTTTTTTTATTTTTTTCCAGACTTTCTCAAACTTAGTCACGGAGCATGAGAACATCCATCCGATGAGGTGTTGTTGTTGTTGTTGTTGTAGCTGCATAAACATTCCCCATGCTTACATACGGGGAATGCTGCTGGAGTGGCAATCCTTGGCCGGATATAAATCCGGGATATTTCGGTGACGTAGAACCGACTGCTGTGGAAACGATGAGGCGTACCTTGGAGTGTTTGAGAGAAAGATTCTGTGGAAGATTTTTCGGTTTCTACACGTTAGTGCCAGCGAGTATCGCAGGTGATGGAACAATGAGCTGTATGAGCTTTACGACACCATAGACATAGCGCCGGTGATAAAGATCCAGCGGCTACGTTGGCTGGGCCATGCCATCCGAATGGATACAAACGCTTCGATGCGGTAACAGCTGGTGGTAGCAAAAAAAGAGTTGATACCTCTTCGTTGGAAAGATCAGCTGGAGAGAAGACTTGGCTTCACTTGGTGTTTCCAACTGGCGCCGGTTAGCACGAGAAAGAAAGGACTGGTGCACTTTGTTAAACTCGGTCGAGTTTACTTACTCACGTAAGCGGTTATCGCACTAATTAAGAAATTAAAGTTGCTACAGGCTTTGTAAAACTTTGTCATGGAGCCAAACTCAGTTGAACAGCGCGTGAAAGTAATAAAAACGCATTTTCTCCATATAACGAATGCACTACATTTTTTAAATGTAAAAAAATGCGCCTCACTCCACTTGCACAAAATTATACCAGAATTGAAAGGGCTACAAAGTTGTATACCCATTTATTTGTACAAAACTTGTGTTTCGCAATTTGGCATCATTCAACTTCAGCCTCTGGGCCTACACGAAAAATATCCCAATGGTCTATACTAATAATCCCGACACAATTCCAGAGCTGAAGAGCGAAATCATACACCATACTACTTATATAATCATTGGCTTTGGTAGACTGCCCGAAATATGTCAAAAAGTCTTAGGAGAAATTTTAATATGTGCAACCTGTGATGTTGTTTTATACATAAATGCCGTAGTCTAGTAAAAACATGCTAAAATAATGAAAAACATAAAAAAATGCTGCCAACTTATTAAATCACCCCTATATAAAAATCGAGCGCAGAGATGTCGATAATATAGCCACACAAAAAAATTGTCTTTCGGTATACAGGTCAGACCATGATTATCTTATGTGTTTTTGGTCGTTGAATTCAAATACGAGGTCCATATAACCCTACAACTTCAGGAATTTCTTTAAGCTCAAAAATCGATATTCTGGATGATTAAACAAGTTTCTAACGCTAAGTTCAATTAATCAAATCCTATTAGCATTTAACTAAAAGATATCCGATTTTGGTCAATAAAAAGTATATTAAACGATTTTTCTTATGTCTTAAAATAACATATGATATCTAGAAAAGTCAGCGAATCGGAATATTTTTATCAAGGTATATATATTTTCAATACTACTCATACATATAAAATTAACAATTAAGTACAATTTTCTCTGTACTGCTAACCCACTATGCCCCACTGTACATAACATTGGATAACGCTGAGATTATTTTATTTATACGTTTCATTATGTGCTCATTGAACACGATGTGGAGCATACGAGAGCGTTCCCTAAACTGTGTATGGAATTCAATTTTATATTGGGGAAAGTAAGTGAGACAAAAGAGAGCAACTTATTGGGGAGATGGTAGCCACGTTTTCGATTAAACGAATCTGTTTCGTGAGGCAAAAACAATAGAGCGCCATACAGGCCAAGAGTGGACTGGAGAAAGCAATACGGCTTACATACATATGCAACAAATCAGCAAGTGTTGGAGATTCTCAAATGAGAAATAAAAAGAAGAGCAAGATTAAAGATGGGAACAAGCAAAAGCATAACCAATATGTAGGCACTTTTTCTGGAGGAGACAAATAGCTGAGCGCCATCAAAGAGGTGCACGCTACAAGAATAGGCACGAACATGGTATATGTTGCCGTAGGAACCTGCTACGCTACTCAATAGGGGAAAGACACACTGACGCTTGCATGGAGCATGTGTACAAACATTTTTGCCGTTTCGCAGCAGATAAAAAACAAAGGTCAAAGAGCCAGACAAACAGCTACTACATACATGCCATGCACACATACATATAACGCATGTGGTCGACAAACGGTGCCTTGCACTAAACCCTATGCTAAAAAAATATCTGCTCCTCTTCAGCCATTGTGAGCACACAGCAACAAAATATAGGCAGATATGTATAGGTACCACTAAGGTAACCTAAAGTACCCCTAGATAATCTCGCAACATTGAGGCAGGTCCCTCTACACGAAATATTCGAATAGGCGCCCAAACGACTGTAACAAGCGGCTGCCGATTTCGGTGTACTTGACTGAAGAGCAAGCGAACCGATGGCACCAATGCGGAGCCACACACACCAACGAAAAGTAGGCATCAACGTGATAAGCAAGAACAACACTACACATAGCCAACAGTCATAGCAGTCTGTTGAGCAAATACGAACGACAAGTCGGAGAAAGAATGACCTGAGTGTTCGATATGTTAGCGAAGGCAAGCAAGAAGCGGCAATGAAAGCAATAAAGGTTGAAGAGATGGAAAATGAAAAAATTAACAAAAAAATAACGAATGTACGTCGGAGCAGCTCCTACACTCAAGCGCCAACTCGCGAGTTCATAGTTGTTGGGAATATGTAGGTGTGCCGGGATGTATGTATTTGTATTATCGAGCTGACTGCAATGCGAGTGATGCACCACACTTGGCTCTCACAATGAGTGCGCAGGTGGCGAGCGAGCAATGGTTAACATTTGAATTTTGCAGGAGAAGTAGACCCAAGTAGCAGTGGGGCAAAGAACAACAATATTAACAATACTTACTATTTGATGATGAGTTGTGATAGCAGAGAGAACTAATGTTGGAAGAGTTGCACAAGCTATTCTGTAGTTTGCACAAACTTGTATGGCTTGCGCAAACTTGTTGGAAATGATTGCCATTGAAAAAAGTAGGCAAAAATTCGATAGTATACAACGAAAAAATTAGAACTCTCAAGTCTGTGAGAGGCGTGCATGGCTTGAAAGTTGCTTATTGAGTAAATTTTAATATTGACTTTAATTATTAAATTTTGAAATAAATCTAATTTTATGCGATTGTTGTTAATGGTATTTTTTAAAACACTGGTGGTAGACCTACCTCGTTCAAATTTTAAATGGTAAATAAAAAATTTAACAAAATCAAAATACATAACAAAAGTAAACGTATAACGAATAATAACTTAACAAATTCAGAGTAAAATTTCTTTATTGTTTTCCATGTCATATTTGTTCTTGGTAAAAAGAATTCAGAAGGTGTGGCCAAGAGTAATCGGTTAACCACTTCTCAGTTAATTTGAAAGACTCAGCTGATTGGCTGACGTCACTGGGGTTATGCCAGTGTTTTGTTTACGAAAAATAGACATTGTATCTGTGAAATACGAAAAAATCAACCCAGTCTTCGGCCGAATTCTGCACAGTGGAGTGGTCACTGTAGCCCGTCCTGCCCTCGTTGGTGAAAGTTGGAAGTCTCGAGTGAAGACAGGTCCTGCAGCACTTGGTTTTTCCAACGGAGATGGGGTCTTCCTCTTCGACGCCTTCCTTTTTGAGGTACCGTGTCGTAAATTCGCCTTGCTGAAGCGTCTTCTTGCATACGGGTAACATGGCCAAGTTAGCGTAGCCGCTGTATTTTTATACGCTAAACTATGTCCATATCCCTATATAGCTCATACAACTCACTGTTCCACCGTACCTATCCGGTACTCCTCACTAACGCGGAGGGGACCGAAAATCTTACGTAGAATTTTCCTCTCAAAGGCCCCCAAAACTTTTTCATCCGCTGTTGACACGGTCCATGCTTCTGCGCCATATATTAGGACGGGAATGATGAGCGTTTTGTAAAGTGCCAGTTTAGTCCTTCGAGAGAGAGCTCTACTTCTCAGTTGTCTACTGAGCCCCAAGTAATATCTATTGGCAAGAGTTATTCTCCGTTTTATCTCCAGACATAGCGCAGCGAGTAAAGATAAAGCGGATACGTTGGTTGGGTCATGTCGTTTAAAACGCTCCGGCTCTGAATGTATTCGAGGCGGTACCAGCTCGTGGTAGCAGATGAAGAAGAAGGCCTCCTCTGCTTTTGAAAGAAAGAATAGGCTTCACTTGGTGTGTCCAACTGGCGCCGGTTAGCACGCGAAAGAAACGACTGACGCGCTTTGTTAAGCCCGGCTAAAATTGCTTAAAGAAGGAGAATCGACACTAGATGACTTCGCTAAGGCAGTTGATTTGTTTTTTTTTTTCTTGCGACCTGCTAAGGGGTTTTCCAATAAGAGGTGTTATTTTGATAAAAGATCAATGGTTTCGTTGCTTGTGTGGCACGGAGCGCCGTTTTGTCGAGATCAATACCATACAATTCTGGCCATAAAAAATCATTAATCATCTCTCGATAGCGCAATCCATTCACCGTAACTGTTGCTCCAGGTTTATTTTCGTTGAGGATAGAGAGGCTTTTCAACAACAACTCTTTGATTTTCTGAGCCCCACATACAACAATTTTGCTTGTTGACGAAGCCACCGAGGTGGAAATGGACCTCATCACTCAAGATGATTTTTCGCTGGAATTTCGGATCAATTTCATGCATTTCAATGCTCCAATCATCAAAGACACGACATTGTTGATGATGAGCCGGCTTGAGTTCTAGTATTAACTGGACTTTATAAGCCTTAAAACCCAAATCTTTATGCAAAATACTGTGTAATGACGTTTGAGGAATGCCTAATTCCAAAGAACGACGAGAAATGGGCAAACCTGGGCTTTCTTCAACACTTTCGGCTACAACAGCAATATTTTCGGCTGTTCTTGAGCGACGTGCACGGGTTTTATTCTTCGCATCACTAACTTGTCCCAACAGCTCGAATTTTTTCACCAATTTTTGTATTGCGGTCCGAGAAGGTGCTTCACGATGATCAAAAAATGTTCGAGTTTTAGGAACCGTCTCTGCAAAATTTTCACCATTTTTATAGTGAATTTTAATAATTTCAATGCGTTGTTTATGCGTGCATTTTTGAATGTCGTTTTTTCTACTTGGCAAATATTGAAAAATGACAGCTGCAAAAGTGACATCTACCGAAATAGCGGGCTATTCAGAATAACACCTGTTATTGGAAAACCCTTTAGTTGGAATGTCAAATTGCCTTGATTCTTTGTTGTTGCCTTATTTGATTGTTTGCATTTTCATTCAAGTTATCAAATTGGAAAATAAGAAACTTGTAGATGTTGTTGTTACTTTAGCGAAGTGAAATTTTATGAATCTTCGTTGGTTTAGGCAGCCGTTTTCTTGGGCATCCCCGGTCGAGTCTATATATGGAATTCAGCTTGAACAATCGACTTTGAGTTCAGGAGTCAGCTAAGCTGTTGGATGTCTATCGCCATTGCAATTTTCCTATGCAGATTGTTGTTGTTGTAGCAGCACAAATATTCCCCATACATGCACGCGGAATGCTGCTGGAGTGGCAGTCCTTGGCCGGATATAAGCTCGGGTCATTCCGGTAGCTTAGAGCCGACTGTCGTGGGAAGTGTCCTATGCAGGTGACTCTTTGTGCTTTTACACCCACCGGGCTTTATTTTTTCACTTAATGGCAGAGCCCGTTTTCTTATGGTAGGAAGCCTTTCCTCGTAGTTACTGAATTTTCTTTCCATTTGGGGTATCCTGTTTGATAATAGGCCCGGTGGAACTTTGAAATTCCGTCACTAACTGCATCGCCCAGCGCAATAAACAACACTTCCAATCGCTTACTTAACCTGCCATTTACGATGACTACAACAAATTGGCAAATTGGAAAAGTGACAACAAAGCGCTGGCCATTAGGACGGACATTTGAATGGAACTTGCAAATTATCATGAAATGAGCATAAAACGCTTAACAGGAAATTAAAAAGTGATTGCAATAAAAACTGCAAACAACAATTGGCAACAGGTACACAAGCAACAACAGCAATCAAACCATTTTGAAACCCGCCTATCGCACATTTCGCGAGTTTTCATAACGAATGGGCAAAATGGGCAAAAGCGCCGCGTGGCTGGAGTGGTTGGTCTGTTAGAAAGGCGAAAGTTAGTGGTGAAAGAGGGTGCACTGTAGCACTCGTAAAGTACGGCTTACTGTGGGCCAATCAACTGCGTATTAATGCACGAGTACTCCCTTGTAGACATATCGTCTCAGCCAGGAAAGTAATGGCCGTTGGGCTGCCACTGTTAGGTCGCTCAGCGCAGCCTTAACACATCCGTAGGTAAGCAGCCTGCAAGTCTCTAACAACCCGTCTATCAGCCGCTCGGTGTTACGCTGTTAGGCCGTCAGTTAGCCAGATAAATAACTAAAAATAAATGCGAGTTAAGTAGCTGGAAAAATGCAGCTCACATTTGTTGCCGCATGACCGATGTCGTTGCAATGAAAATAAATAAAAAGAAAATGCCACGGAATAATGCAAGCAACAACATTCACACAGAAACACAACACCAACAAAACGGCAACAACTTTATATGCACGGAAAAGTATTTGTTGGAATTGCAGTGGCGCGTTTGAAATGTTAATGCGTTTGAACAGTAGCCATTGGGACTGTTGGTGTTGATGTTGGCCGCTGGCAGTTGTTGGGAAATTATTTGGTCATAATAATGAATCACATGCTAATCGCCACAACAGTGCCAGCAACAACAAAAGTAATTATGTTGTCTTATGCCGGCAACACTGCAAATGATTTGTAGTTGGTGTTGTTGTTTGAAAATTGGATGTCAAAGCTGGCTGCATAAATTCCGCGTGTACTAGGCCAACCGCGTTGTCACTTGAGCTTGACTTCTTCTAAAGCGGGTTTGAAACGTGAAATGTACGGGTGACAAGAAGCCAATTGGTGGAGAGTAAAAACTTTGGCGAAGAGTAAAAAAGTTTGGTTCAGAATTGCAAGGTGTGGAATTTTAAAGAGATACTTTTGAATATCTAATTGTGGTATGTGGATATAGGATACGGTCCGAAAAGTTGTATATTGGTTGACTGTTGGTTATGTCGCATGAGCATCTAGCCTTCGATTCAATTAGCGCACGAGGTAAAGGGTCTTTCCTTCATTTTCTTCCTTTCCTTTCCTTTCCTATGGAAGCTAAACTGGTTGTAGTCTCGGCTACGAAGTCTGGCCGGAGACTTAAATCTGGTACTACAGGGAGCAGAAGCTTTCGGAGCAGGAGCTCTGACCTGTTCTTGAGGACGTCCTCTCGGGAAGTATAGTAGTGGTTGTGGCTTAATACAGGTAGATTATTTTTGGCTCGATGTGGAGTTGCATTGTAACCGAGTGTCTGACCCATAGGACGGCAGTGGTTTAGAAAGGTATCGAACCCCACCAAGGTGGTTAGTGTGTCAATTCCACAATGCCAATCGGTGCCGTAAACGATTTTAACGTTTTTGGGGCGCTGATCAATGCAATGATTTTATCCGTTGTGCTTTTGAGCACCGTAGTGTCAGACCATCGCCGGGAGGTGCTCTCGTTAAAAACACCGGACGCTGTTGGTTATCTCGCATGAGTACCGAGCTCTCAATTCAATTAGCGCATGAAGAAAAGGGTCTTTCCTTGACGGGTGATTACTTTTTTTTTAAAGGAGGTTCAAATCGAAAATTTCATCCGCCAAAGGTGAAGGCACACCAGTGGTATGAGGGGTATTTCTCCCTCCCGGCTGATTCCACCCTGGTACTGCTAAAAGCATTTCATAAAGGTGGATACGCGTTTTTGCTCTTTAGGCACACCAAGCACCTGTGTTCGGATTCCTCTTCTAGTTGCGTGTGGGATGCCCAATCGGGCATCAGAAAGTTACAGGGTCGTTACTCGATATCGGCTTGCCCTCTGTTTGGGTTCGTCTTGAGGCTTACCTTAGGTTAGGTTGATCGGGCTGGCTGAAAGCCATCACATACTCGTAGACCTATTGGTCCGTAATGGTACCAGATGAAGCTTGACGCTTATAAGGTTTATCTTAGACGTACGTGCTTATCGTCCGTTCATAAATATAGTCACCCTCGCAGAAAATCTGGTTCAACATGGCTTCTTTGGATTGTGCATCTCTTGGATGTTCTGTCGCATTCGCCCTGATTCCGCTTTGCGCTTCCATTCAATGTTTCCGAGTTTTATTACAATTCTTGCTCCAATTTTTTTTACCGCTTCCCATTCCTCTTTCGAGCTCAGCATTTGCGGTACCAGATTATCTGATGTGTGGACGCGCTCTTCGAAGAATCTGGTGTAGTACTCTGCACTCTGATCTTCGCTTCCGGGCAGATCGAATTATCTGTTAGATTAAAATAGTGGAAATATGAATCTGGGTTAGACAGAAACTTGTTCTATTTCCGGCCTTTGGAAGAGTTATCCCATCTATTTTGCCACTTTGCTATCGAGCATGCTCGCTCGGTTATGTTGTTGTTGTTATTGTAGCAGCATTACGACAATACACTACCTGTAAGTGTAGTGTAAATCACCGGTCGTCTTCGCCTAACTTATCTAAAGGCCCAGGAAACTGATTGCTTCGTCAGGTGCGTCCAGAGGGAGAGGCTTGTTAGATGAGTGAGTTTAGGGGTGGCATTGAAAGGTGGTTGTGTCGTGCGGGGTGCCTTCACATGCAGAACATATGTTTGGTATGTCGGGGTCAATTCTGGATAGGTAGGAGTTTAACCTGCTACAATATCCGGAACACAATTGTGCCAGTATTCCGCGAGTCTCACGGGGAAGCTGGAGCTATTCATCTGCAATGGGTGGTGGTTGGATTCCGATTACGGCATTCTCTGGACGGGAGCTTATGAAGGTGCTAACAGTCTCCCGGTGACTGTCGTTTAATGTCTGTCTAAACACTTTCTGGTCCAGTAGATATCTGTTTGTTTCGTCCTGGATCTCGTCGGCGTAATGTAGTAGGTGTCTCTTGACGTGCCTGGGAGGCGGCTCTGGCTCAAGCAGGTGTTTGCAAGGGTGAAACCTGTGGTAGCACCCAAGCAGAAACTGTTTGCTGAGTAATTTATTGTGCTCCTACACCGGGAGCATCTGCGCCTCGCTGAGATGGTGTTGAATAGGGGACATCAGGAGGCAATCCGTCGCTGTCCGAATGACAGTGTTTTAGCAAGTCTGGAGCTTTATCCATTGCGTGGCAACAGTTCTTTGTCTTTGTCCCAAGTGCTACCGCCAAGCGATTTGAGGACCCTGTTGCGATTTTGGGCTTTAGTGGCAATTGCGGTTGTGTGCGCAGAGAAGGAGAGCTTACTGTCAAAGGTTACACACAAAATTTTGGGATTATTTACAGTCGGAATTGGAGTGTCATTAACTTTTACCTTGAGTTGCAGTTTTACCTCCTTTGTCCAGGTGGTAAGTTGGAGATTCCTCGCAGTGAAAAAGCGGGAAAGATCGGTTATCTTTTTTTCAGGCGTCGGTGTGAGTAATAAAGTCGCTTAAGTTCCTCTGCTTGTATATGAAAAGGAACTCTCGCTATTGCGCAGATTTCATCATCCGATACTGTTCTGTATGCACAGCCGAGCCTGAGTCTGTTAGCAAGCAGTTGAGCGTCTCGTTCGCCTTCTTGACCATACTGGTCCGGCCTCCCAGATTTGGTAGCAGTTCTTGGGATTCGATACTAAAGCCTTCCAACCAAAATAGCGGGGCCTTCATACGCCTACAATTACTGATTATAGAACTGGTCCAGTTTTTTGCGCCACTAGCTCCAAATTAAGGCTGCTGTACCAGGTGATTCAAGTCAAGTAGGCTGTCTGCAGAGTATTACAAATTTACGCGATAAAACAACGTCTTCAAATTAATGAAATTTATAGCATATTGAAAATAATCGATCTTTAAGAATAACATATGGCAAATTTCGTTTTTTTTTTTGGTGGAAATAATTGTCGGAATGAGTCGACAATTCAAAGGTTGGTGAAAAAAAGTCAAGAATATGGTTTCGTTGAAGATTGAAAATGGTAGACTTTGGTCTGGCCAACCAAAAACTGGAGTTGCTGCTGTAGCGCAAAGTGTTTCTAAACAACCCTCAACATCGAGATCTCGATATTCGCAATAATTAGGCATTCATCCAATGACTGTTTGGCGGATTTTATCTGTGGACTTGGTGCGCATGGTGGACATTTAAATTTTGTAATTTTTCACAAATTTATATTTGTTATTATTGTTATTTTTCACATCAATCGTTAAGAGCCATATTTTGAATAGACATTTTTAAACCTAAGAGAATATAAATTCGTATATGTTTTAATTTAAAACAACTTCTATGTTGGGGTCTTGAGAAAACCTTTACAAAGCGCATAGAATACGAAAAATTATCAAATCAAAAGAAATGCTTTACAACATCAGTATCTTTACTTAATAGCTGCACCTAGTAAATTTTGAATAAACCTTTTCGTGCAAGAAATTTGGCAACGCTGCGATTTTAAATGGAGCTGCAAACAATTATTTCGGCAAAAGTTTCACTCATTTCAAGAAATACAATTTAAGAAAAAGGAAAGAATGTTTAAAATGTCTATGCGGAGTGCTGTAAAAATTACATGTATTAATCCGCAATTATCTGTCAGCCAGCTTAACGGGCTTGTTTGAGTCTCGGCAGACATTCAGGCAATTTTTTGCTTATTTCTCTTTCGTAACCACTGCTCGTATTGTTAGTGCAAAAACATTGTTAGTCAAACTGTCGCTTGTCTACCGCCGAGGAATTTTAACGAACTTCAAAAAGAATGTGCAGATATTCAAAGAAAAATACATAAATACTTGTACGAGCATTTAAGCATCAACAAGTGTGTTTCTCTTGTAAATGGTATCTCTGCAAGCATTCGAAACTTGCAATCCAACGACACCAGTTGCGTACATGCACACTCGGAGGGACATTAGGCTGCGTACAAACAAAAAATAATAATAATGTTTTTTGTTAAAAATAAAATATTTATACAAAAATAAAAATTATAAAAAAAAATTTATTTACACTAATTATAAAAAATATATAAATATATAAAAACATAAAAAAAAATATTAATATTGTAGTTTTTGCTTTTCGATGAGAATGGTAAATTTTATTGTACTTTTAGACTTCAGTCAAACAATTTCCGAAAAATATTAAAATGTAGATAAATAAGTGAGCTGGCCGATTTCAAAGTACCTTAAAGAATTTAGTTTTTCATAAATAAAATTAAGATTTCAAAAATAAAAAATTGAAATAAATAAATTTTTAAAAAATATCAAAATTTAGTTTGGAAAATTACTTTTATTCAATTCAAAGCAAAAAATGTGTAAAAATAATTAGGAATTAAGAACTAAGAATCAATTTACTTTTGCTCGGTATGACCTGCTTTTGCCTTGGCTATGACCTTGAGACGGTCCACAAATGTATCGCAAGCTGCCCGAATGTGACTTGCAGGTATTTTGGCCCACTGGCAGACAATGTTTTTTTTCAGCGCCTCAAGACTGTTGAATCTTTTAGTTCGGACTTTGCTCTCTAAAATGGCCCAGAATAATCTGTCGGATTCGCGACTGGTGAATTTGAGAGCAATTGTGTGAACGTTATGAAGTTCGTAACGTTGTTTTTTAGCCATTCTTGGTGCACTCGAGGATTGTGAGACGGTGCCGAGTACTGTTCAAACGTCCGTAGTCTGCCACCGAAATGTTTGTCTGCCCACGGCTTCAAAGCAACAAAAAGGAAGCTGAATGCAATGCTGGGAGTCCCATGAATAATTGATGTTCCCGTTCATGTCATATGTACGTGCATTTAATAGCTCGTAGTAACGTAGTAATGTATTAGTTAATTTCAGCTGTCGTTGTGTTAGCGAGAATGGCTCAATGAAAACGATTGGAGAGCGCCCATCAACGGTTACAGCGGCCAAACCATTAGTTGTGGCAGGTGCTCAAATTCTCGTATGAACGGTCGTTCGAATAAACCCTATTCTTTTTGGGAGTTTATGAATTGCTCAGAAAACACAATGTAGGGAAATTGGTCGCTTTCAGTCAAGCGAAGCAACTCCTTCGCTCTCTCAAGTCTGACTTGTTGCTGCTTTGGTGTTAGATAACGCGCCATTTGGATCTTTTAAGACTTGATTTTGATATTTTCAGTTCTTTCGCCATTTGATTGGCGCTTCGTCGGGGATTTCGCTCAAGTCACCTCTTCCTAACTCAATTCAATATTTTTTCTCAATCAACTCAGATCGTATAAAAAATGTCAAACTAAAAGATCAACATCAATGGCCACAAATTTTATCAACGGAACGGAACTGCGCAAATATATGTAAAAAAATTTAAGTTGTGAATGGGTTAATTTTCCAAGGTATGATACACTTGAAAAAATATCTTTCCGATAATACCTTTATTTCTTTTTGAAGTAATTTGATTTATGAAGAACTCTATTCATTAAGACACACTCTAAACGGTCAAACGGAAGCCCTATCACCTCTCCTGTGTATCCCAATCATTGCTGACTTACAGCAGTTGCGAATAAACAGTATCCTCCGCTGTCAAGCAGATGGGTTGACGTTGTAATCATGTGAAGAGGCAACTTCGAGAATACCCTTTGTGACATAATGCAGCGAGCTTTAAACCCAACAAAGAGATGGTGTGTCGTTGTTGGTCTGAATATAAACCCGTTCAAAACAGCCGTCATTACCTTCACGATGAAAAGATGCCTACCAAAAATATGGCAAATCAATATGAACGAGGTTACCATTGGAATAGTCAGCAAGCTAAGAATCTTCGTTAGCCCGGGATGCCAGGCCTAACTTGGAAAGGCACGTTGACGCAGCCTTATCCAAAGCAACAAAGGCTCTAAAGAGATGCAAAAATTTAGCAAGAAAATACTGTAGCTCAAGAATACAGAGATGGTTGTACATCCTGATAATAAGGCCTATGATAAAATATGAAGCGGTATCGAAGGCCACTATCTCGACAGTGCGAATCGCACTTACTAAGCTTCAGCGCTTAGCGTGTGTGTGCATCTCGGGTGCGATACGGATCTGCCCTACAGCTGTGATGGAGGTGATGCTCGAGCTGACACCGCTTCACGTAGTTATTTAGCGATCAGCCAAGCGCACCCTGTGGAATATGGCTAGGGAAGGTTTTAGTAAAAGAAAAGTGATCTCATCGAAGAACATGGAATTATTGGACCTGCAGCTCTCACTGGCCCAGCTACTCAGGGATGCTATCACTAAGGTTATTAAATTAAATTTGAGAATAAGTTCTGGATGGAAATGAACTACAATATAAAATAAACTGGAGTACAACTGAAAATTAAAGTAAACACCCAGAATGTACCCTACACACAAAAAGCATACCCAAATATATTTATACCCTTTATTGGGTGTTTGGCCGAGCTTCTCTTCCTAATCGGAGGAAACAAACACAAATGGAGGGACCAACATTTTTCATGAGTTTTTTATGAAAAGCTTTTTTTCATGGCAAAAATGTACTCGGAGACCGAGCCGGAGACCGAGGCGCGATCTGCATTAGAAAAAACGTTTTGGTGTTTCATGCACGGAGATTCAAAGCTATGCACTGCCGAATAGTAGTTACGCATCAACCCAATCGACTACAGTAACCTTCGTCTAGTGGATTATATGGCTGAATCTTATGGCACCACAGCAAAGCAATCAGTGCCGATGGATAGTTTTGCCCGCATCTTTCAAGTGAAAGTGTAAGCCATATATGTATGTATCTTGTGTAGAGATCAACTTAGACAGAAACCCCCGGAACGAGCGAATTACCAGTCTGATCGACAGCCGGACGAAACGGCACTCAAGACGTTGTTATACTTTGTGGCTAAGTCCTTATGAGTTTTTGAGTGCATCGAGAAATTAAATTTGCTAGTAATTCATAATCACATGCGGATCATATAGGTCTCATGAGATAGCGGTCTCTCACTGCGAACGAAGTAGTGGATGCACTGACTAGAGAGGCTGTGGCCGTGATATTAATAGGGCATGAAGCCTTCCTCGCTGTGGCACAACAAACCATCAAAAAGATGTTAAGAAGCGCGAAGCTAAGACTAAGGGACGGGAACTGGCACCAAATTATAGGACTAGGCAAGCTGAAGTCCTCACTGGTTTACGTTGGAAAAAAGGTTCAATAAACTCATAATCCTATCTAAGAACAAACCGAGAATGCTCACGGGTACTCTCACAGGTCACTGCAAATTACGCAGCCATCTTTCCAGGCTTAGGATATGGTTCACTAACTCCTGTCGTTTCTGCGACTAATCCATGGATACTCCAGTACACCTTCTTCTGGAATGTTACGCAATAGCGCGAACAAGAGATAAGATATATCAGCCAGATGTGGCCGGAAAAAAGGCATAGAAGCTTAGCATAACCCAGCTCCATCTTGGATTTATTAAGGAAACTGGTTTGGATGAAGTACTCTGATGAATAGAGTACACAAAAGACCCTGAGGTCGACATGCAAACCTTAGTCTCAATACTTTGGAGAAAGCCTTAACATTTTATAATTCCGATGCAACTTCTCTTGATGGAGCACCCTAATGTGCTGAAATATATACATGCATTTACAACTGTTTTATAGACATTTTTTGACTTCATCCATATAAGCGCCTAAAAGCCAACTGACACCATTTAACTTTATTATTCTATTTGTGACGTTGGATGTTTATTTTTTAATTTAAATTTTTAGCAGCATTTTATGGATTTTTAAGATATCTTACAATTTTATTTTTAATCAATCGCTTTGCCACAAAAATTGCATAAGTATTTACTTCCCTAATTCACTTAAAAAACTAACAAATACGCCATAGTTAATAGTTTGTGTGTTGGTAGCCTTCCAGCAGCCCACTTGCCAGCCAATCTGCGTTGCTGCGTGCCCCACTCCACTTGCCGGCCGACACCTGACTTTTATCAACCACTGAATCGCCTGGCTCGAATGGCTTTAAAATAAGCGCGGCAAGTGGGTTGCTGTGTTACTCATGGCTTTAGGTCTAAGCCGTTGAGCGCGGGGACAGTCGGACAGTCCAACAATCCGACAGTAAGGCAGTCGGTTTTGCGCACGCTCTACACCCTGCTACCTGTTGCTTTTGGTGTTGTTGTATTTGTCTTCTTACTTTCAGCTGTTGTTAAGTGGTCGCCAATTTTGGGCACTTGTCGATAAACCTGTTAATAATAATCTGACTTTTGCAATTTTGGTTGCATTAGACGAATCCACAACAGCCAACGGCGCGCCATTTATTTATGGCATTATTCGTGGTGCCTATTGCGTTGGATTAGATTTTGATTGCTGGTGGGCTTCCTTGTAATGAATGGAATCTATTAAGTAATATAATAATATATTTGTTTACATTTATACAAACGCATACACATACACATACATTAATGCGAGTAAATGAGGTTGTGACGCAATTAAGTGCCATTGCGAATCATATTTTCCTGGGGTTCCTTATCAGTAAGAATTCCTATGGCATACCAAGGCAACTTAACTGAAATGTATTTGGAGTATAATTTCATCGCTCTAGGGTTATATATTTTTTCATGGGCCGAATATAGGTTTTATCAATAAGGGAGGCCATTATAACTTTCTATTCCTGCAAATCTATGTTCGGCAAAAACTGGGGACTCAAGCCACAGGTCATGCTGCGAATGCACAACGTAGTGGTTTTGCCAATTTTAACGTATGGATGCCTGGTTTGGTAGAAATCTCTTTGGAAGGCTATAATATCAGGGCAGTACCGATGTTCCACTAGTTACTTAAGGGGATCAACATGTCCGTTTTTGGGTCAAGCCGTAATTGAGTTTCTGTGGAAGTCAGATTTATTGCCTCCACGCGATGACGGCTGGAAACAATTGTGCATTGGGCATAGGCGCGGCTTGTTCTCCAAATCGGTCGTAAGGCCTATCTGATGTATAATTGGCTAAGATAGATCGGGCGGAGGGAGTAAGCCCTGTTAAAAAATCCCTAACCCACGGTGTCATGCAGCTCAAAGTGCAATCAGGTTAAAGGACTTTGGACACTGGGGACCATCTCTCAAGGGTAATGGTAGCATTTTTGGACAGTTAACACCGAATTTCTCCGAACTTCGGGCAGATCTCTCCATTCGCAGACTGGAATTTGCAGGTCGCGCTAGGGCAACATTTCCAAATAGGCAGGATTGGAATGAGAGGAAAATCAGCACCGAAGCTTGCACCTTTGTCTTCACTGACGGCTCCAAGATGGAATCGGCGGTCGGAGCAGCGGTTTTCTCTAAAAAAAAATTGTCGAATACCGCTAGTGTTTTTCAGGCAGAAGTATTTGTGATGCTGTATTCATGCAAAATTCTTAGGGAACGTGTGAGCACGCAAGATATTGATATTTTCTCCGATAGTCAAGCTGCGATCAAGGCTCTGACGACGCCTTGGTGCAGACCGAAATAAGTAAACTCCTATAAGGAGGAGATCAAATCTCTTGGGTGTGCAGGTAACATTTCTCTGATTTGGTTTCCAGGACATAGGAACTTAGAGGGAAATGAGATTGCTGATGGGCTTGCCAGGAAGGGGACTGAATTGGCTTCAGAGACCTCCTACCCGTTCATCGGCATCCCCCTGACAGTTGTTAAAGGGGAATTGCACAATTTATTTCTCAGGGAAGCTCCATTTCTTCATGTGCTATTTCGAAAACCCTTTGGCCCCAGTACAATAAATGGAGGGCTCAGAAAGTCTTTTGGACTCCTCGGCATTCAATTTCCAAACGCGTAGCTGTGTTTACTGGTCACTGGACGATCGGCACACACGCGGAAAAGCTAGGCTTAGCATTTAACCCCCATTGCAGAAGCTGTGGGAACCTTTCAGAGAAGGAGACTGTTGAGCATTTTCTCTGTAAATATCCGGGTTTGACAGCTAGACGACTAAGGTCACTGGGCGCTCCTTTCTTCCACAGCCTGGGATTGTGTGCCAACCAAAATATCGTCAAGTTTCCCCATTATATCAACAACTCTGACTGACTGTAGATATTTGCCTGATGGTAGTCTCATAGTGTTACCAAAACGACGCTTTAGTGCTACTTGGCTTTTACCAAAAATCATTTTGCTAAATCATATTTAGTAAAAAAGTTATTGAAAACAAAATTGATGAATAATATTGCGCCTCCTTTTATATGAAGAGATGTGACGCCTGTATTAGGACTACATATATTTTGCCTTCTGGCATGCTGTGAGCAGCCGACGAAAATGTTATCTCAAGTAACTATATATAAGTATATAGAAGCAGCCCTAAGCCCTGTTTACAACTGAAGTCTTAAATGGACCATGACTAGCACGCTACAACACATCGATCATGCTGACAAAAAATGCCTCCTGGCGCTTCGCTCCACCGAACTTAAGGAAATGAGTTCCGCGCTTCATAGAAAAACTAGGTCTGCCGGCCTTAAAATCAATTTTGACAAGGAGAAAGTGATGAGTCTGGCAAATAAAACGGGAGACTGTAGGTAACCCTATCGAAACAGTGGAGGAATTTACTTACCTCTGCAGCAAAATTGTCCCGGGCGGTAGCACGGATGTACACATAGACATACGTTCACGAATCGAAAAAGCCAGAGGGGCATTCGAGATGTTGTGCCCTGTGTCCCGAAACAACAACCAGAGTTCAAAAGTTTTTGTCAACCGCTGTTTAAGGATTGTATTCCGAATTTTCTGACCAAAAACAATGCCGAACAAAGAATTGCTCGAAAAAGCAAACATGGAGCCGCTAGACATTCGAAATAGAAGATGGAAATGGAAGTGGATTGGTCACACTATGCACAAAGGAGATGGTAAGATAGCAAAGAAGGCTGGAAGAATGGACCCCACTTACAGCAAGAGGAAGAGCGTGTGACAGGTCAAGGCAAACCTGGAAAAGAACTGTGGATCGCGAGACGGCTCAACTCGAGTTAAGCTGGAAGCAGGTGAACGCGTTATCCAGTACTCGGACGAGATAGCGCGTAGGTGTTGTTGGTGCCCCGCTAGGGATTCAAGGAAACAATTATCATGAACTATATAAATATAATTTCCTTTAACTCCGGTTAGAGCATAGGGCCAGTAGAAAGAAAATCCGCATCTTTGAGTTTATAACTCTTTGGAGCTCTTTTGAGGTCTGCATTTAATTCAATTTGGGTGCTTCTCTCAGCTGGTTTGGAACCCACCTCGCAGACATTTTCCCATAGCAATAGGATTTGTTATTGTCATTCCCACGTTACCGGGACGACCCGGACTTATAACTGGCCAAGGACTGTTACTCCAGCAGCATCCCCCGTAAACTTATTGGGCATCAGCAGTATGTTGTTACAACCACAACAACAACAGTTTCGCATATTCGGGTGTTTATGGGTTTGTTAGGTACAGGTATGATCCAGAAAATTGCGGAAATACGGACAAATTTTCCCCCACAAAAAATCATCTAATCCAAAATTCGTTCGTCACTTATCAAAAAGAGTTCAACCCAGCACTTCGCGTACCTTGTATAATGAAGATGCACCTCGCGCACCTTACATAATGAAGAAGTCCATTAGGTTAGATTAAGTTATGGTAGTAGCCGGTCTGTACGACCCACTTACTCAGGCCTTCCAGGTCCATTGTGATACCACAGTGAGATTTGGGAACCTCATTTATATTTCTTCTTGCAACTATTTTGTGGCTCTTGTGAAGCGCAGTATTGGTTCCATCTCCACGCCAGACAGTTCTGTAAGATAATTGAAACAATATTTACCTAGGCAACTTGCTCTGATTGTAGCTAAAGCTGGACAATTGCAAAGGAAGTGCTCAACTGTTTCTTCCTCTTTCTCATCTCTACAACTTCTACAAAATGCATGGGATAACACTCCTAGTCTCAAGGAATGCCTGCCAAATAGTCAATGACCGGTTATACAAGCCACGACCTTCGAGATCTCCTCTCTTGAAAGGCTAAGCAGTTCGTTCGTCTTTTTCTTATTTATTTGAGGCCATAGTAGCCAAGCCGCTTCTTTTTTCTTTTTTTGTCGGAGCAAAAGTCCATTGTACTACACTTGGAATCCCTTATAATTTTCTTTAAATCTACCCGATCTCCGAAGAAATCTGAGTAGATCTTGTGGTGCCAAAGGGCCAAGGTGGCGGCTCCCTAATACAACAGTGCCAAAGACCTCAAACCTGTTTCGAGCGAAGGCAGGGCAGACGCACAGGAAGTGGTCCGCCGTCTCATCCTCCACATGCTGGGCAGGACGCACAGTCTGAGATGCCTACCTTTTCCAAGTGCTTCGCCCACAGAAAGTGGCCAGTCAGCAGTACAACCAGCTGTCTGCACTCCCCTCTGCTTAATGACAGGAGGATTTGCGAAAGACGATCGGACATGAGAGGTAACATCAGTTTAGTCCATCTGCAGCCTTTCTCAGCATGCCAAGCTGACTTGCGGGTTGTAGTAACTCTACAACTAACCGTGGCTTTAATGGCTGTAGAAGGGAGTGGCAGAATGGGCTCCGGACCAAAGAAGTTGGCCTCAGAGCCCATTCTAGCTAAGGAGTCAGAGGTTTCGTTACCCACGTGTCCCGGGACCCATGTTAGCATCAGGCTATTATGTCTACCGACATAGTTCAGCCTGGATTTACGCGCATGTGCCTTCATCTCTCCATACCCTAGTGGCCTCTGGGATAATTTGATTCTTAACTATTTATTTGGTCGCGGCCATATCTAGGTATGTCAATGGTACTTCTATCACTGAACAGTTGAAGAGTTGTTGTTATTGTGGGAGCATCATAAACATTCCCCATATATATATATTCCGGAAGTGACAGTCCTTGGCCAGATATAAATCCGGGTCGTTCCGATAACGTAGAACCGACTGTCGTGCGAACGAGTTGAAGAGTAGTACCTTTCGGCTTTACAATTTTCCTCAATATCTCTGTGCCCCGCAATCCAAATACAATTCACGAACATTAACGAAGAAAACAACATTTTATGTTAACTTTTTACTACAATAGAATTTATTTAAAACTATTTTTATAAGTATTATCTACGTTTCATATAATTATTGATCTTATTTGTGTTTTTAAAGAACTGCTAACGATTTTTATATCCCTTTACATTTTGCTTTAGATCTTCCTTTCATTTATTTGCTGTGTATGTGTGTATGGGTATATGTGTGTATATGTGTGTATGCATGTATGGGTGTGTTTGTATGAGTATTTACCTCCCTGTTTCGCATGTCAGACCTTGCCATTACAATTAACATTTACAGGTTTCAATTTATTTATAATTTTTTTTTCTTTTATAAATTTATTATTTCTTGCTTTATACACACGGAAGTTAGGTTTATACATATATTTGTAAGTCATTAATTATCAATGGAATTTATTTAACGTCTTCTGTTTTTAATTATATATATTTTTTTAGTTCAATGTTTAACTCAGGGTGGTGGTTTTTTCATAGTTTCATACAGAGTGGTTTGTTTTATGTTTTTTTTTTGTTTTTTGTTTGTTGTCAAAGGACATTTTGCGTCAGAGTTTCACTACAAATACAATACAATACAATACAATTATATATAATTAATTATTATTACAAATACAGTTATGTTTAAATGTGTTTGTATGTATAAAAATAACATCATTTCCCTTTTAAATTTCGTCACTCTTCATATAATTAGATTAGATGATTGATAGCACATTTTGTTGATTTATGAATAGGAAAATAATATCAAAATTGGAATATCAAACAATAAAAGTAGCGCAGAGATTCGAAATATGCAGAAATTCCACAAAAATGAAGGGATAATAGCATATTAAGAAGTAGAAAAAGAAAATACTTTTGCTTATTCCAAAACTATGTTTCAAGTTGGTTAGTGACTGAATACTTTAAAATTAAACTAAGCGCAAAAAAAGGTCATACAAAATTATTATACGCAGAGCTTAAAAAGTAATTTTGTGAGCCTATGCTGGTAAACCGCAGCATTCTGAACGAAGTGCAAATACAAATTAGCCAATTCAATACACATTTCAGTTAAGTCGACAACAATACAAACAAAATTATGCTAATTTATAAATATCGATAACACATACACATGTAAAATATCTCCAAAAAAGAATATCTCCAATTTCGAATCAAAAGCGAATTAACGAATATTTTATGCTAAAAAGTGTTGCTTCAAAAAGTGATGTGCGATAACTCAAAACATATGCAATTGATTGACGTAACAAAATTTATGTCCTCTCCCGTTTCCAACATTTTCAAATTCAACACAAATACCAAGCAATTTTGCGCGCCCAAAAGTAGACTTCGAAAAATAAATTAAATTAAAATAAAATAAAATTTGAAGTAAAATCGTCTAAAATTACTGCCATACGTATCGAAAATGAGTTGATAATTGTTTTTGTTATTATGGTTTTTTTTTCTTCTTGATTTTTGTTGTTTTTTTATTTTATTGTATTATTATTATTAGTATTATTATTATTGTTGGATGCGCGGGTGCTGTTTTGTTGTTCTTATATTTGGTTTTGATTCCCTCCCCCCTTCAGCCCCATCTATTTCAGCTCGCTCGCCCGCTGCTGGCGCAGTTTCGCTCGCGCATTCAAATACTCCGGATTCACGTATTGCTTATCCTCCTCATCTTCGCCGCTCTCTTGACGTTCGTGCTTTTGCGCACGCTCCATTATCACACGATTCAGTTCAGCTTTAAGGCCGGCGGTGGGTGAGAGATCGTCCTGATGTTGTTGGCGTTGTTGCCGTTCACGTTGCTTCTCGTAGGCGCGCTGCAGTTCGGATTTTTGATTTAGCACGCTTTTGCCACTGTGAGGAAGAGAGAGAGAAGAAAATGTTATGTTAGTTGTATGGATTTGATTTGTTTGTTTTGTTTTTTTTTTCGAAAAAATTGGCATTCCTAGTAATGTAAAGTTTGAAGTTAAGTAACCCCCAAGTACTGTAAGAGCCACAGCTGAGAAACTTCATAAATATTGAAGTAATAAAACCAGATATTTTTATGTACCAAACGCGGCCGCCGTAGCCGAATGGGTTGGTGCGTGATTACCATTCGGAATTCACAGAGAGGTCGTTAGTTCGAATCTCGGTGAAAGCAAAATTAATAAAAAAAAAACATTTTTCTAATAGCGGTCGCCCCTCGGCAGGCAATGGCAAACCTCCGAGTGTATTTCTGCCATGTAAAAGCTCCTCATAAAAATATCTGCCGTTCGGAATCGGCTTGAAACTGTAGGTCCCTCCATTTGTGGAACAACATCAAGACGCACACCACAAATAGGAGGAGGAGCTCGGCCAAACACCTAACAGAAGTGTACGCGCCAATTATTTATTTTTTTTTAAACGCTTTAAATTTGCATTAATATTTCTGGTATATTTTAAAATTTTTTCAAATATTATTTTATATATCTTTCAAGGATAGAGATCGCTACCGAATTCTAGAACAAATTAATATTGTGTTAACGAAAAAAAAGAGCCACCCTTCATATAGAACTTTCAGTATTTCATTTATGGGGTCTTCAGAAGCGAAAACGACCCTGGCTCGTGTCGATTTTTTTTTTTACTTGTCCACTTCTTGCTTAATCTACATAAAGATTCGTATATTATATATGTATATAATTGGCACGGATTCCGGGCGTTTGGCCGAGCTCCTCCTCCTATTTGTGGTGTGCGTCTTGATTTTGTTCCACAAATAAAGGGACCTACAGTTTCAAGCCGACTCCGAAAGGCAGATATTTTTTATGAGGACCTTTTTCATGGCAGAAATACATTCGGGTGCTTTGCCATTGCCTGCCGACCTAGAGGTCGCCGCTATTAGAAACAACTTTTTCTTCATTTTGGTGTTTTACCGAGATTCGAACCTACGATCTCTCTGAATACCGAATGGTAGTTGCGCACGATCCTATTACATTGCTTCAAAATTCCAGCACATTTTTGCATTTTTACATTTCTACAAATTATATCAAAATTTTATTAATTCACCACGAAATTAAGCCACCACCCAGTATTACTCCCTTCCCAAGGATGATTATCAGGTTTTATACTTAGGTATGGTGAAAAAGGAAATTGTGAGCGGAACTTCGGCTGCCACCTCGCTTGAGAGATTCGGCAGCCAGTTCTGTACTATCACTTCATTCACGATCATTCGCACACTCCGCCAATCAGTCGTTGTTCAGACGCCAACAAAGTGTTATTGGTTGATTCTTTTTTCGTATATCACCAACCCAATCTCAAATTTTTGGTAAACACACCTCAGCTGATTCTGTCAAATTCGCTCAGAGCCGAGTAGCGGTATGTTGAAGAGCTCATCTTTGAAATATTTTCACCATGCTCCCATTCGACAGTTATTTTACCCTTTAAACATTTTTTTTTAAATTAATTTTTCCTTTCACTCACATTTTATTATTGAATTTCAGCTCTCGATGCAGCTGCTGGCGTTCATTTGACTCCAGGCAGGGATTTATCAACTTCCTGGGCAATATGAGACCCTCGGCATCTTTTTGTACTCCCGGCGGTGGCGACGACATCATCATTGTTATTGTTGTTGTACTGCGTTCGTTCGCCTCGAGTGCACTGCTAATCGCTTGTCGCTTCTGTTCAAACCACTCTTGCCCAGCGTTCGTTGTGGATCCAGGTTCTCGTAGCACAATTTTCTCCGATGTGGTGGAAATTGGTAAAATTACGGGTGAGTGTGAAGCTAATGCAGCAGTTGATGTTACAGTTGATGAATGTTTAGGCGGACTGTCAGTGATGGAAGCTGTAGAATCGGTACCTGCCAGAGAGTAAAAAAACAAGAAAAGAAAGAGAAAATAACCAAATGAAAAACATGAAAAGTTAAGTATTTACTTATTTAAGTTCATCAAGTATTTTTGCTTCTACTTAAAAAAAAAAAAAATTCCGCTGATTGCAAAGCCGGCAAATACACAAAGTGGCTTCATTTAAAGCTTCATTTAATTCTACAGACGCTATGGAATGCGAAGTGGACAGCCATATGGAACAACAAAAGCTACAAAAAAATGGCCAATTGGACTGGACTTTGAATTGAGTTGGTACTTTTTGCTCCATGCATTTCTATGTATGTGTGCGTGTGTGTGTGTGTGTGTGAATACTAAAAGAAATCCAAACAATAGTGCCAGTGACCGTGTGCTTTGAGAAAGAGCACAAGAAGCACAGCTAATCACCATTGGAGTCAATGATTTATGACAAAACGCAAAACAGCGAAATGAAATGTAACAAATATTAATTTTTTTATTTTTATTTTTTCTGTGCTTTAGTACTTTTGTTGTTTATGATTTTTGTTTTTTGCTTTTTTCTTGTATTGTTCAATTTTATTTATATTTTGGGTCCATTGAGCGCTCTCAACACGGTTCATCACATTGAAATGCCAATTACTACCACTTGCCATTCAATGGCCTCGAACAATGGCCAATTGCCATAACAGCCGTCGAACAACTACTCGCTTATTATTGACTGACAGTGGTCTTAGGGAGATTAAAGCAGAAAATATGTGAAATACCAGCGCATACTTGGCGCTACGGAAAAGTGGAACATTTATGTGCTTTCTTAGTTCTTGTGCATGTCAACTAAGCTGTAAGTTGCGAGAACTATTGGGGAAAAATGAAAAAAATTATGAATTTATTTCACAAATATTGAAGTAAATGTTCAAAAAATCATGAAATTAGTACTGGCCGATCCAAGAAGTAAATTATGGCAGTTGGCAGAGGAACTACAGATTATTAGAGCATGAATTGGATAGATTTTGCATGAACAAATTAGTTCGCTTTGGATATCCCTTACCCTCCCAGCGCTCATACCGCTCAGCAACCAGCGACAATTGGGAATTCGTACAGATTTTTTGGAGTTATGTCAGAGTGAAGTGCGTGAAATTTTTAAACGCATTGCGAGACTGTTGATGAAACCTGTATTCATCACTATTTTTCAAAGCGCATGCAAAAGTCTGTGGATAAAAAGAAGATAAAAGGTCACTGAAGAAATTCAAAGTGGAGGGGTCGGCGTCTACTACTAATGTGGACTCCGATATCGGCATTTGGGAGTCGAGAGTTCAGGAAGGCGGTGTGAGCCTCCCAATAAATGCCGTTTAATGTCTGTCTTTATACTATCCGCCACATTGGTTGCAGTTGTGTTTTGGTCCTGGATCCCGTCGATGGAGTCAAAGAGATGCCTCTGGACTCATCTGGGAGGTGGCTCAGACGCCACTAAATGTCTGTGATTGCAACGGTAGCAGCCTAGTAGAAATTTCTTGCTGAGTAGTTTGACCGAGATCATGGATGCCTCGTTGTAAAGGTGCTGTAGAGAAGACATCGGGGGGCCTCCCGTGGCTGTCCTGATATCAGTATTTTGATAAGAGTGGAGCTAT
This sequence comes from Anastrepha obliqua, assembly GCF_027943255.1. Classification (NCBI taxonomy): domain Eukaryota; kingdom Metazoa; phylum Arthropoda; class Insecta; order Diptera; family Tephritidae; genus Anastrepha; species Anastrepha obliqua. Next base: position 96,261,400 of record NC_072896.1, on the reverse strand, counting down.
GCTCACGGCTAATCAGTAGTATCAGGTGACCAGACGAGCGCAGCTAATTTGGTACCAGCCGGCCGATTGCTTCAAATGTCACCAGCAATATTTCTTTGTCATTGCCTTAAGTGCTGCTGGCTAGCGACTTGAACAGCTCTTGGAGTGTTCGTGTTTCTTGCGCGTTGTCGACTACAAATATCGCATACAACTCCTATCTGTAGGAGTTTTACGGGGTGGTAGAGGAAGGGGGAGATCTCGTCTGCGTTGCAAAAGTCAAATGTACAATGACTTCACTTCCTTTGGAATCACTTATTGGCGTGCGTTAGTATCAGCATTGTTGAATTGGGTCAAAATCGTATAAGTAGTCACTGATAGTAGGGGCGGTAAGCCATCAGTGAGGACGGAAAGAGGATTAACTGCTGAATTTCAAGACTCAAAAAAAAACATTGAAAAAACTTCGCTTAATAAGTTGAAATTTCTGAGCCCTTCATCATTTTATTTCGACGTTGCAATTAACTAAGAAAGCATAATCCGATTTATACATTTTTTTTCTGGCTACCGACAATTTGATTAGAGGAGGCAATGTGCCTCTATCCGACAACCCAGCTGGATATTTTTAATGTAAATTATAGCAAGTTAAAGATATTAAAATTTCTCTTAACCGGAGTATACATCACTTCTCGATAGGCCTAAAGTTTCTGAAAAATTTATCATTTCAGAACAATTTGTGTTTTTTTTTATATGAAAATTAAAAAAATATGAAAAATATGAAATATGAAAAAATATGATAATTAAAAAAAATGAAAATTTGAGCTAGAACAAAATTTAAGTGACAATGAATTTTTCGTTCATTTCTCTACATTAAAGGATATTCCCATACGAAAAAATCAAGCTACCATAGAGCAAAATCGACGAATCAATAAACTAGTTATGAATCACCAAATGGACAAACTCGGATCCAAGTCGCGAAATGTCAATGAAATATAGAGCCCCTCAACATTTTGGCCAGTTTTGAATTTCTTTGATTTTTTTAATCTTTATTATTTTTATTTTAAAAGTATAGCTCACTGGCCATCACAATGGACGAATTTGATTCTTTCAACTCGTATGGACAGCCATTAATCCTATAGCTCACTGACTAACAAAATGCCAAATTTCAAAATTCTATAAAAAGTGAGAAAAATTGGGCAAATTTTCATCAAAATTTCAAAAAATTTTTAATTAAAATTGATTTTATTCAGAATTTAAAAAATTGGGTACGCAGTTTTTTAGCCAATTAAATTCTAGTAGGATGATGTACATGTTTTAAGTTGCTGGAAAATCCTGTTGGTTTTTTATAGTATTTTTCCTTAACGGTGTTGTGCATTTCTGCATATAAAAAAAAATCGTGGATTTGTTGTATTAAAAAAAACAATGGTAGATTTGTTATATGCCGAAAATACGAAACACCGTCAGGAAAAAAAATTATCAAAAATCAACAAACACTTCGAGCCACTTCAAACTTGCACTTTATCACACTAAAATTTAAGGGGCTATAAAACTGCGTAGCCAAATTTAAAAAAATGTATAATAAAAAAATTTGAAATATTAATTTTTTTTAATTTTTATTTTTTACAAATTTTAAACAAAGCTTGAAACTTGAATTAATAAGGTATTTATTATAGAATGAATTATGTTTTTAATAAAAAAAAATATTTAATTTAAAAAATTAAAAGTGTCAAAATTTTTGAAAATGTTGAGGTGCTCTACTTTTTTCGCGGACTGATACGTACATACAAACAAGGAGGCGCAAAATTAACCACCCTATAGGAAGATTTATAATTTTTGCAAATGCCGTCGTGTGTCAATCAAATTTGACACTTGTGAATTAGACAGTTTCAATAGACAAACAGTTTTTTTTTATTTAGTAAAAAAGTTATGCAAAAACAAAATTGCATGATTAAATTTGCGTCCCATGTGTACGGTGTGATCCGATACAGTGCATACTTCTATCCTAAGATATGATACATTAAAAAATCTAACAGGAAATCGCCAGAACTCTTCACTTTAATTTTGATTTGTTACGAATTACAGATTCAAAAATTTTTGACATGAACTTCCTTTTCACACACGCCAAAATCAAAGTCAAAGCTTAGAACTTATTAATCATTAAAAGAACAAAACTATTTTCGATATATTTGCGCCATTGTACTCACAAAACATTACAATGAAGGCATAACTACCGCAACAGCCGTAACAAAAGCAAAAGTTAAGCGTGTAAAAGCGGCGAACAAAAGTATCCGTCCGCAACTAGCACGGGGTAATAGTGAAAACAACAACAACAAGAACAACAAAAAGACATAAACAACTGCGCCAAAAAGAAGAAAACCAGAGCACCAAAGTATTTACAATTCGTGCGACACACAGCACAACCAAATGCCTTTCCACATTTGCCACAAACACAAAAGTCAAGTCAAAGATTCTTACGAGCGTATCGCCTAGATTAAGGTTAACAACAGCCAGTGCCGATGCGATGCAACAACAAAGTACGGTGACTAAAATTTCAACGAAGCACATTGGGCCAAATATTTGTGGTAAAGCTTATACTTAGGAGAATGTCTTAATAGTTTTCTTTGACGCAAATTTCTTCACCGACAGCTGTGGGTACCTGCTACCTATACATAATTACTGCCACTGGCGGAGGGCAACGTGTTGCAAGCACAAGACGACATCATTCGCAGCCGAATCAAAATGCACCTTAAGCCATGGGCTGTGTAGTACTTTCTTTTTCAGCCTCATCACGTCTACTTATACGTACACATGCACATACATACATACATACACGCATACATACATAATTGTGCGTTGAACAGTGAAATGGGCCCTTCAGCGGAATCATCTAGCGATATGTCGGCTGGCAGTGGCAGCGTCGGAAGCGACATCAAAAGAGACAACAGCAGCCAAAGAACAGGTCACAATGTGAACAATTGCCACTGCCACTGTTGGAGCTGTCATATTAACCCATATCTTCACACATCAAATTAGTGCTGAGAGCCTAACAAATCAGAAAGAACCGCAACTTACAGAATTTAGTGTGGAAAAAAGTCGAAAAGGTTGAGAAGCATGCAAGGTGGTGTAAAACTAATCATCCAATTGTGTTTCTGAATAACTTTCTTACTAAATAACAAAAAAAATTATTTTAAGTGATGGAAATCTTTATTTTGAGATTTACGCACTCGGTTGCTTGATTTTTTTGTATACTGCAGCTGTCTAATTCACAGGTGTCAAATATGGCATTATTTGTAAAAATCGAAATAGGGATCTTTATTTGAAAATAATTCGCAAATTTATCGAAATTACAATATGAAACTTTCAGAAATTACTGAGAATAGTTCCAGCTATTAATGAAAAATATAGGGTGATTTTTTTAGAGCTACTGAAAAGTTTTTCAAAAAACACACATAAAATTCAGAAAAATGCATGAAATTGTTATTCGAATCGATAGTACAGTCCATATAATTTAATGTTTGAAGATTATTTCATGCAAATGTTGACCGCGACTGCGCTTCAAATGGTCCATCCGCTTATTCCAATTACGGCATACTCTCTCCAATGTTTCGGCCGGTATCTCACATATAAATGCTTTAATGTTGTCTTCCAATGCGTTAATTGAAGCAGGCTTGTCTGAATAAACATGAGCTTTAACATAGCCCCACAGAAAAATAATCTAAAGGCGTTATATCGCACGATCTGTGTGGCCAATTGACAGGTCCCGAACGTGAAATAAAATGTTCACCGAACTCGCCTCTCAACAAGTCAATTGTTACGCGTGCTGTGTGGCATGTGGCATGTGGCACCGTCTTGCTGAAACCACATGTCATGCAAGTCAAGCTCTTGCATTTTGGGCAAAAAAAGGTTGAATATCATTTCATGGAAGCGCTCACCATTCGGAGTTACCTTACGATTCGCAGCATCTTTGAAGAAGTACGGTCCAATGATACCTCCAGCCCATAAACCGCACCAAACTGTGCCCTTTTCTAGATACATTGATAGCTCTTGCAATTCTTCTGGCTGATCTTCACTCCAAAATCGACAATTCTCCTTATTTATGTACCCATTGATCCAAAAATGAGCTTCGTCGCTGAACACAACTTTCCAAGAGCCCATTCACCAAAAATTCTGCGTTGCGATAGGTCGTTCGGCTTCAATTCTTGCACCAGCTGTATTTTGAAAGACTTCACACGTAATCCGTTCGCAAAATTTTTCACGTTGTTGAGTAACAGAGGCCGAATTGCTGCGAACGGCGACGAATCGATAATTGATGGTCATCATTCTACACCGGCCGATACAGCTGCGATATTTTCTTCAGTTCGCACTCTACGTAAGCGTGTTGGTGGTGGTGGTTTGATGTCCAATAATGTAAATTTGGTTCTAAATTTAGTCACAATAGCTCGAATAGTCGCTTCAGTGGGTCGATTAAACTGACCATAAAATGGAAGAAGCGCGCGATATACTTCCTTAACAGAACACGCATTTTTATAATAAAATTCAATGATTTACAAGACGATTCATGGTTAAATTATAGACCAAACTGAAATGTTTCACAGTGAAGAAAAACACGAAACGTGCGTCAGCTGTTTAACCCAACTGTTTAAAAAGATAATAGCTAAAAAATTACCCGTTAGAAAAATTTGGAAGAGAATGTTTTTGAAAAACTAAAAAGAAAAACATTATTTTCCAAAAAATTAATTTTTTTTCTGGAAAGTATAAGTTTTTTAAGTTGATTTTGTTTTATTATAACAAATGTAACAGAAAAATTGTCATGATCGTCATCAATTCCTCTTATCCCCAATGGAACGTAGGGCCTCCACAAAACAATTTCAGTATAGTTTTTCGCAATGACTTACATTTTTTTAAATGATTAACTTAAACAAAATAAAAAAAGAATAAAAAATTATTTTAATTTAAAAAACTGTATAGCTAAATTTTAATTTTTTTTTTTAATTTTGGTAAGGAGATTTTTATTTTTATTTAAAAATATCTCGAAAAGTGATGGAAATTCCAATATGAGACTTGCATAAGTACCGAGCCTGATTAATGAAAAAAAAAAAATTTAAGAAAATTCTGAAGGGTCAGAAACGGCAAAAAAACATTTTCTTAAGGAAAAATTTTGAACGAAAAAGTAAAATATTTTTTTAAAAAGTATATTTTATCCTATAGATTAAATGAAAAAAATATTTACAAAAATTGTTAAAAAATATCGAATATATTTCAGTTTAAAGAACTTTATACCAAAACTGGCAATCTCTAAAATTAAGAAATTTTTTTCAAAATCTTTTCGGTTTACCTTTTAAGAGTTGTACACTTAGTTTCAAGAAGTATTGGCAACAATGTCCAGAGCACTTGGATCACTTGACATGGAGTCGCTTATAAGTAAAAACCCCCCACTTGGTATATAATCCCACATTCCTGATACCAAAACCCCTAATCGCACGAAAAATGCCATTTGGGCAACGCTATGTCGAATGTTTGTATATGAGCCAATGCAAAGAAAACTTTTTTTTAATGAAACAAAGATCACAAATGTAACTGGCTTCTTTTTTTTAACATGCGAATCGTGCCAAAAACTTCTAAATGAATTGGAATACGACGACATTCGCTTTTTTTTTTGTTAGCTCTCAAGTTTTTATGTTTTTCTCTCACAATAGCCGCAGTTTCTTCTATTGCTTTCTTCTCGCCTTTTTATGAATGTTTTTTGTTAAAAATTTCTACTAATTTTTATGAAGCCAATTCATGTGTTCGAAACGGCTGACACTGAATCGCTAAGGTTAATGGGCTGCAAGCAGAAGTCAGCGTTGGCTAAAATGTTAAATAGCCAAAAACGTGTATGCAATAATACTCAGGCGCTCTATTGGATACTTAAGTTGTTTTTGCTTGCAGCTTGTTTACAAGCAAGAGCTCTTAGTGTTGTGTTCTTTGTTTTTTCGGTTTTTTTCTGTTTTTTGTTTTTCATTTGGAGAAATTTAGCACACCAAAGTCATAGAATTCTCAAATGTTTATGCCTTTAATGGGCGCCTGTTTACAACCAGTTTATGGAATTCTACATTGGCGCTTACACAAAGCTCATAGTGTCGGCATACACACATGCATACGTACATTCATAGCTTTGACCCATTGAGCAATCAACGGGCACTACAGTGGGGCATTGACGAAAATGGTAAAGAACCTTCGGAGAGTTACTAATGGCTGGTGTATTCGGTTACAAGCACTTTTACTACATAAAACATGCATATGTTTAGGAACGATTTTTGTGCATATATGTATGAACATGTATGTATGTGTGTGTGGATATGAGGCTTAAAGCAAACTAAGTGCTGCCGATTTGTTAATTTCAGGCTTAGTAATTCTATGACGATACGGTTTGTTTGGCACCTAAAAAGGGGTTAATTGCTTTAAAGCGACGTGTGTATGTATGGGCGTGTGTGTGTGTGCATTAATATTTTTTGTTTAGTGACGAGCTCAAATAAAATTTTCTCAAGCGGAAATTTGATCTTGAAACCAGATTTCAAGTAACTGATCTGGTAATTAAATTCTAAAATGTGAGCTTGAAATCGTATTGCTGAAATTTATTTATATTTTTTTAATTTTATTTTAGAAGCGTTATTTTGTGTATTTTGTTTTTTTTTTCATATTAAACTACGTAAAATGGTTTGGCCGTTTTTCGCTTTATTTCCTTTATGGAACTGACGCAGCGAAGGTTATCCGATTTAGATCAAAAAAACGGAAGTTTTTCCGCTAACCATTTGAAGGCATATTTTTGATTTTTCTATTGTACAAGTCCTTGTTGTGGTAGTTGAAGCAGTGCAGTAAGCACTGCCAGTGCGGTGGAGTCACCGATTGTGACGTTTTGCACTTCTAAATTTAAAAACTCTAACCAGCAGATTTGCCTAGTTTTATTGTTTTTTCATTGCCAACCTCTCGAGTGAAGCAGTTTACTGTCTTAACCTCCAGAAAATAATTGCTTTTAATGTTTTTATGTATAACCTACGTAGTGTTACTTCTTTTTACTCAAGTTTTTCGAAATCAAATTATGCAAAGTATTTATGATCCCTTAATGAGAACTCTAACGGAACTAAATAATGTGTGAAGTTTGGTTAAACCCGTCTCTACCACGTGAAGTATTACGAAGCCTACTATATAACTGTTTTTCTTAGTGTTAAGTAATTTGTTTTTAGTCATTAAGAATTCATTGCTCTATTGACTGAATAAGCAAAACTAAAAAAACTTAAAAAAAATAATTTTTTTTTAAATATTAAAAAAAATATAAAAAATACATAAACAAGTATAAAAACTAAAAATTAAATACCAAAAAAATAATAATATTAAAGAAATAACAAACAAATAAAAAATTTATATACGAAAAATAAAATAAAATTTTTAGTTTGCTTAAAAACAGTATGCGGTACAAATTTTTCTTCCAAACTGCCATTATTTCCTTTTATTTAGTTTGATCTTAATAAAAAAATTTAATAAAAGATAAAAATTAAATAATAAATAAAAACTATTAATACAATTTTGTTTTTAATTTATACAAAAAGAAATTTATAAAAAAGTTAATAAATATAATTAGCAATAGTATCATTTTTTGCAAGCCCTACGTTTCTTTTAATTTAAAAATTTTCCTTCCGAAATACCATTATTTCCTTTTATTTAGTTTGATCTTAAAAAAATATTTAATAAATGATATTAAATAAATGAAACCTATTAATAAAAAAAATTAAACAAAAAAAATTTATAAAAAAATTAATAAAAATAATTAACGATAGTATCATTTTTCCGAAGCCCTACGATTTTTTTATTTAAATTTTTTTTTTTAAATGATTAAAAACATAATTGGTTTGCCTAAAAACAACATGCAATATGAATTTGATTTACAAATTGCCACTTTTTACTTCCTTTATTCGTATTCATTACTCATATTTTATCCAATTTTATGTTTATAAAAAATATTTAAAAATATATATATTAATATAAAAATGTATAGTATCATTTTTTCGCAAGCCCTTCAATTTTTTTCGAATTTTTAGAAGTGCAAAAAATATAAATAAAATTAAATAAAAACATAAAATATGTTAGGAAAAAAAATATATAATAATTAGTTGGCTTAAAAACAATAAGCCATATGAATTTTCATTCCAAACTGCGACTTTTTTCTTTTATCCAGTTTGATACTAAAAAAAAAATTTAAACAAACTAAAAAACCAAATTCTATGTATAATTTTTAGCAATATTTTCGATTTTTTATAAATGTTTTACAAGGATAAAAAAAACAACAAAAAAATTAAACAAACAAAAAAATTTTTAAAAATTAAATAATTAACTGCACTTTTTCTTTTATCCAGTTTGATCTTAGTAAAAAAATATATGAAAAAAGCTAATAAAACAATTTACAAAAAAAATTGTTTAGTATAATTTTTCTCCAGATTTTAATTTTTTTTTTACAAATTTTAGAAGGTCAGCCTAATATATAGTAGGAGCCGATAGCCAACTCCAGAATACATTTCCGGCATGAAAAAAGTTTCACAAACAAACTACAGACTCCTCAAGAGCGGCATAAAACTATAGGAACTGATCTCTTGAAGCTTCAAACTACCACACATAGAAAAAAATATCGGTCAAAATATATATATATACATATATAATTAGCGCGTACGTTTGAGTGTTTGGCCGACCTCCTTCTCCTATTTGTGGAGTGCGTCTTGATGTTGTTCCACAAATAGAGGGACCTACAGTTTCAAGCCGACTCCGAACGGCAGATATTTTTTATGAGGATTATTTTCATGGCAGAAATACACTCGGAGGTTTGCCATTGCCTGCCGAGGGGCGACCGCTGTTAGAAAAGTGTGTTTCTTAATTTTGGTGTTTCGAACCTACGTTCTCTCTGTGAATTCCGAATGGTAATCACGCACCAACCCATTCGGCTACGGCGGCTACGTCGGTCAAAACCAGGGCAAGAAAAAATGTGTTCTTAAAAAGTTATCTTAGGATCTTAAAATGTGTAATTAAATTAAATGTATGCTTCCAAAATGCTTTTAAAATACTTATGAGCCTTGAAGTATGCTTCGAAATTTCATATACAGTGCGTTTAATAACTGTAGCATAGGGGCTTATGGACAAGGTTTTGACAAGTTAATTACTTCTCATTTAATTTCAATAAATTTAGTATGAAAATAAAGCTCATTACACTACAAAAAACATATAAATCCAAGTTTCTAACGTTTTTTGCAGTTTTTTTTAATTTTTTTTTTTTCCTTTTTTATTAATTCTACAATTTTCCATACAAGTTACAAGCTTGTCAATCAGAATTTCTACAAAAATCTCGAAGAAAGGCTATTGATTTTTTATAGAATAAGTTTGTTGTGGCTCAAAAATCACGTTCATCACCCATTTCGTTACTTGCTGTGTTGCGCCACTTAAATCTTATCCTCCCTTTAGAGGCTCTTAAAAAATTAAATTAAAAGCCTCTTCCTTTTCTGCTCTTCAATCGATCGGCTCGATTATGACTCCGCATACCCTTCTATAAGCTCAGTTGTGTTCACATCCATTCACATGAAGGCTTGGCGCACATTTACAAAAGCAAACATTTTTAGTATCACAATGCAAGTTGCAAGGTTGCAAATTCATTGCCAAATGTGGCAGAAACTTAAGAACCAACCAACACAATCAATTATGAAGTGAGCCAATATTTTTTCACTTTCTTTTTCTTGCTGTTCTTCTTCTTCTTCTTTTTATTCTTCTCTTTAAATTAATCGATTTAATTAAGAAGCTACACCGCTACCTAGTCGCCGTTGCACTTTCGCATAGTTTTAATGAAATCCGCCACGTTTGGGTGAAACGCCATTTTTTTAATTTAGTTTGCTTAGTCGCTAATTATTTTGTTACCGTTGTCGACAACATTTTTCATTAATTTCAATGATTTACGTTGCCGGCGTTAAATTTCAGTTATACCAAAAAAGTATAAAAAAAATTAAAACACAAAAACAAGTTGTGAAATTTATGGTATTTTGTAATAAGGCAATGATAAGCAAAATTGGAAAATGAAAAAGCTCGAAAGCAAAACCAAATACAAGAAATGCACACACACAAAAAAGAAAGGAGCCAAAAAATATTGGTTATGCAGCAATTTTTGTTACGAAAAACCAGCAAATTGGTTGCACTCACTTTCGAAAACACGCATGCGACTCATTATGCCGGACGAGATGTGCGTGCGACTCATTTTAATAAGCTTAGCTAATTTTTTTGTTTGATTTTGAGTAAAAACTTTCAAAGTGATTTAGGTGTTTTTTTTTTGTAGTTTAAAAATTTTTTTTTTTAACTTTTTTAAATTTTTTTAATTTATATTTTTTTAATATTAATTTTTTTATTTTTACGTTTTTCGTTTTTGATTTTATTTTCTTTTTATTACGCTTTAACGGCTTTGTTATGCTATTTGGTATGCCAAAAAACTTGCGTTGCAGCTACTGGCCGCACTGCAATGCGGTGTGTTCAGCGTTAATTAAGCGTACCGCTGCTGCTGTTATAAAATCACACAATTTTCTTTAAACACATTTCTTTTCCCTGTTTTTTCTTTTGGTTACTATTTTAATTCCAAAAATTTGATTTGTTCATTTGGCGCCGCCACTAATGTGTTGCAATTACACGTTGCACATTAGTGTTTTGGCACAACTGCCTTGCCTGGCTGGTTGCTGATTGCCGCGTGCTGTGTGCCGCGTGCGAACTCGGCGCGGCTTAGTGTTTCGCCCTGTGCTATCGATGCAAATCGATTTTACTAACTGAATTAAGCAACCAGTTTAATTGAATTTGAGTGTGAATGTGGCGCGAGCGACTTTTATTTTAATTTCACGATTTTCTTCTTCTTCTTCTTCTTGCTGTCTGATTTTTATTTTCTAATGGCACTACACTTCACAGAAATATTTGAATAAATAAATATTCAGCTAAATGCGCCCAATCAGTTCGTTTGCCTGTTTTGCAACCCACTGTCGCCGCTTTGCTTGCAACTTTTTCACTGCAATCGCCATACACGGCGCTTTGGCGCTGATTCTACTTGTAAATAGAAAAGCCGTAGCAGCTAACAAGCTTCCTTTTATTTGCTGCTGCTTTGCATTGTTGCCCCCACTTGTCATTGTCACACGCTGACATTTTGTTGTTCCAATTGTTACTATCTGCTTTATACTTAACTGCTATTTTATTTTATTCTATTTCCTCTTCTTTTCATTGTTCTTTTCCTTGTGCTTCTTCTTTCTCCCTCATTTAATGGTTTGCTATTTTGTACTGCATAGGCTTTCTCATGTTTTCACTTTTCACATGTCGGTCCACAGTCAGCCGCCTGACACCGCGTTCGCCAAAGTCACACTTAAACACGGCCGCGAGGCGCCACATGTTGCCTGTAACTGCCGCAGCTACACAAAGTCAAAGCTTGCGAACGCTGGCATCCGCCTCTGCACTCTGCACTCTGCGCTGTTGCAGCTATTTTTGCAAATTGTGTTGCGCTGCACTGGATAGCATTGCGCTGCGGCGCATTACCGTCAAGGTGGGCGCAAAAATCGATAATCAAATGGCAGCAGCAGCCTCATGCCCCAACAATAGTTTATTTTAAGTTCTTTTCCTCTTTCATGCACTCAGCGCGCATCTCGCAACGTGCACAGTGGAACGTGTTTGCACAAAATGCGAATGTAAATATTTGGTGAGAAAAATTTGTGTTTGTGGAAAGTAAATTTTTATAATTAAGAAAAATAAAATAAAAATAGAAGGAAAAGAAACAAAACAGAAAAAAATTAAAAAAAAATCTTTAAATTAAAAATAAATAATAAGAAAGGAAGAAAACATATTTAGGTAGAAAAATAAGTAATAAAATAATTGTGAAACTAAAAATAAAAAATAAAAAAGAAGAAAACGTAAGAAAAAAGAAATATCTTAAATCAATCCTAAAACTAAAAATGAAAAAAAAAAAATAAAAACAAATAAATAAAACAGAAAAACAGTATAAAAAAGATTAATTGTAGAACTAAAGATAAAGAAGCAGAAAATTAAAGAAAAACAGACAAAATTTAAAAAACAAATTAACCGTGAAACTAAAAATAAAATATAAAAGAAGAAGAAAATATAAAAAAAAACAGAAACAATTAAAAAAAAAATTTAAATAATCGTAAAACTAACAATGAGAAATAAAAAAAGAAGAAAAACAAATAAATAAAAAGAAGATAAATAAAAAAAAAACAGAAAACAGTTAAAAAAAGTTTTTTTGAGTAATTGTAAAACTAAAAATGAAAAATAAAAGAGAAGAAATACAAATAAATAAAACAGAATAAAAGTAAAAAAAATTATTGTAAAACTAAAAATAAAATAGATGAAGAAGAAGTAAAAAAATAAAAATTAAAAATTAAAAATAAAACAAGAAAAAAAATAAAAGAAAAAATAATTATAAAACTAAAAATAAAAAAAGAAGAAGAACAAGAGGAAAAAATAAATAAAACGGAGAAAAAGTAAAAAAAGACGAATTGTGAAACATAAATAAATTTCTGAATTATGACACCGTCAGTGAAAGTTAGGGAGGAAAAATGCAATATGCACGTGAAACTATAGACTTTATACAGTAAGCTGCTTACACTTTCTGCAGTAATCAGTTTTCTATCACTTTACGTTTCAAAAAGGACTTTAAAATTTTTTTATATTTTTTACAGTTTCAAAGACCTAAATTCCAAAAAATTGTTTTAAATACTTCTGCTACCTCTATGTTATTAATATGGATATCAAACAAAAGAGGACTACTTATATTGTGATTTAGTCACCCAGCAGTAAAAACACATTTCCTTGGACACGCCCCACTTTCCAGAAACTATTATAGTTGGCGTACATATCCAATATTAGAACGAACCCGATCCACAAGCGTTCGATCAAACATCAATGCAACCACAAAAATTTACTGACGTCCTCATCTGACCTTATTTATTTCGAAATGAGAAAGGATATTAAGCTCAAAGCTCAACAAGATCGATATACAGAAGCAGTGTTTTTACTAAGAATTTGATTCCTAGCTGTGTTTTTTTTTTTGTTTCTCCTGATTACCCCTATGATGAGCATAGCGTCTGTACAAGGCTTCTCGGACGTACGCGGTTAGATGCTAGGACCTTAGCATTGTCCCAGCTTGTATTTGTGGAAGATAAGTCATGTAGGATTGATCTTTTCCAAGTTTTCTTTGGCTGGCCACAGCTTCTGCTTCTCTAAGTATTACAATGAAAGACTATTCTTGTGATGCTGTGTGACGGTTTTCTAAAAGCGTGGCCTATCCAACTCCATTTTCTGCGTTTTAACTGGAGTAAGATGGGCTCCTCGTTCGTTTGTCTCAATAGTTCTTCATTCTCTGTTATGTTAAACCCGATTATTCTGCATATTATCCTCAAGCATTTATTGGTGAAGCATTGAAGTTTCTGCGTATTCGTTTTCAAAACAAGCCACGTTTCACTTACATATAGCAGCGTTGACTTGACACATGCGTTGAATATCCTGAGCTTGGTGTTTCTGGAAATTTGCAGGAGGTTAGCCCAAATTTCCCATAATCGCCCGAATGCACTCCTAGTCTTGCTCAATCTATTGTTAACGTCTGCCTCCGTTTCGCCGACCACTGCTATAGAGCAGCTCAGGTATCAGAAGCCTCCATCTATCAAAGAACTCCATCTATCATTATTGTTAGTATGTTGGCACTTATCGTTCAAGCGACGCATCGTTCAAAGAGGAAGAGAAGTTTGAAGTGTGTGAGTGACTTCTTCATTTTCTGCTGATATCAGAGGACCACAAATGAATTATTATTCGTATGTGAGAAGAATAGTTCAAACAACTATTTTATTAATATATATCGTCTTGATTCATTTAGACACAATAAAGAAGATAGCCAATTCTCATAAAGAGAGTCTCAATAAACACATAAACACAGAATACTCCATCTCTTGGTAATGGTAAAGGTTGTACGGGTTAGGCTAAGGCCTTAATGCACAGCGACCAGATTGATCTATTGTGCGCCCCTAATTACTTAATTATAATTAAGTTAATTATAATTATTTAGTATACCGAGGAATCGCACCAGCTCCTTAGGAGGGAGCAATTGTAGGTCTTCCTCCTCTAGTTGGTACCCATCCAGGATTATGTGTCTCCTGTGGCCTTATGCCTCACTGTTGGTAATTAAGTGTTCCATAGACTCCTCTTCATCACAGCAGAAGCTGCATTATCTAGTGCTAGATAATCCTATTGTGTTAAAGTGTTTATTACACGCAAAGTGATTCGTAGCCTCACGACTTCATATAAAAAATTTCAAAACTTTTATGAAAATTTGTAGCTTTTTAACTGGAATTTTTAGAACTTTTCTGGGTATACTGTTTTATAATATAACAAAGCGCAGATTTCAAGTAACTAGTTTTGATGCTCAGTCTTTTTCTTCCATACAAAAAAATTCAATTAAATACGTACTTTGTATGTGAAAACAGGACACATCAGTCAACAAAAATTGTCAAAAATCGACGGTACTTAGTAGCCACTTGAACCTTTCACTGCGTTATACTAAAATTCAATGGGCAACAAAACTGCATACCTAGAAAAAAACCAAGTTAAAAAGTTGAAGTTTTTAAAATACATTTAAAAAAAAAATTGTGGTTACATTTTTAAATTTAGGCAGATTTATAAATGTCTGGCCTTGGCAGCCAGACGACTACGTTCACTGGGGGCTTCTTTCTTCGACATCCTGGAGCAGTGCGTCAACCTAAATGCTATAAATCTTCTCGATTACCTTAACAGCTATGGCTGCATGTAGATATTTACCTATTAGATGTCTCATAATGGATCAAAACAGCGCTTTAATGCGACTTGGGGAGTGTCAGTCTGGTACTTCAACCACTTCACCTACCAATTTACCTACCTGTTTGTATACTCTGGCATTTTACTTCACAAGTGTCACATATGATTGACATACGACGCCATTTGCAAAAATTACAAATCTTCCGATAAGATTACTAATTTTGCGCCACCTTATATAGTTGTGTTTTGTACAAATTCCTTTTATTATTTCAGATCTTACGCTTAACGATAAGTCGGTCTGTAACGGACGGAGAATTCTGAAGATAGGCTCTATCGCCACCCTTTTGCATCAAAATAATGAGCAAAATTTTTTTTTAACTCAATATGTGTTAAAAAACAGCTCTCTGAAAACGAGGTTTATTTGTTTTCATCCAAGTTGGGCATTTTTTTCATCCAATTGAAAGATATGGGCTTGCGAAAGAAATATTAATATGCCCTCAATTTATTTTATTTAAGCTCCACTGTGCATTTGCTGTTATAAAATGAATTTGCACTGTATTTACCAGTAGTTGCACAATACTAGGGCGGGAATATGCACCTACTTACCAATACATAAGCGTAAATATATATCCATGATGAAATGTGCATGGGTTTGTAGATATGCTTTCACTTGTTTGGCCTACTTTTAGGCGCTGCATTTTCGAAATGTCGAGTCATTTCCAGCTCTACACATAATCGGTTAATCTTGCTGCAAAGATACTGAAAGTGGGCGTGTAATGGTGCGTTAAGACTGGACGAGTGGCCGAAGTGGTGGTAGGAAGGAACCAGGTAGCATTTTGACTCGAGTTCAGCTTTGTGAGATGAAGAGGCGTAATTTGAGTGCAGCACGGGTATTTTGGGAATATTCATGTCAATAAATGCAGTTGTCAGTTTAAGTATTTATAAATATATTTAATGAAGTCAGTAAGCACACAAGTATTTAAGGAAATAGGTTAAAAGCGATAAGCTGGCTTGTAAATACTTCAGGGGCATGCATTTTTAACAAGAACTCAAATATAAAAGCCCTCCATTTGGGAGATTTGAACTCTGTAATTGAAATAAGCCACAAGCATATTAGAAGGGATTTGGCACACAGGAACTGCAATGCCTTGACGGAAAGTGGCTGGTTTTCCCACATGACTAGCGCAAAAGTGCATCCGTGACCTCATATAAGTTTTTGGTACAGCGGAGAATTGGGTTGGATTTAACTCGGAATAAAAGTTGTTTAAAGAAATGTATTTTTATATGCAATTTGGCGTTTCCTAAAGTAAAAAACCACGTAATTGACATCTGTGTCAAAAAAGGGATTTGCTAACCGGAAGCTCATTTCTCATTAAAAACCGAAGTTGGATTAAAAATAGGCTGCTTGAGCTAAGTGGAAGGCGTGGTGCGATACGAAACATGCCAAACCAGTACTTTAAGCAGAGGGTTATATGGTTCTGCTAGCGGTTACCCCCACCCAACTCTGGTGGGTTACGACAGCTCTAACCACTGTATAAGGGGACTTACATCATAAAAAAGGTGCTGCTATTCAATCGATATATCGTTGAAGATGATGATGGACAACAATGCTCCCAACGCAAGTATTCGAAAATTGAAACCACATACAATATGAAGACCTGGTGTGCTTTATACCGAGTGGTAGACGACAACTATAATGACTCAGAGGATGATGCTGAAGACCTTCCAGCTCAGGACGAGTTTTTTGCAGCAAAAGGGGCCGAGCTGTCATTGTTAAATTAAGGTTTCTCTTTTTACGCACGCATGTATTTTTTCATTTAAATGAAGTCACTGCAAAAGAGAAGGATTCCATATGTGGTAGTTCACGCAAGTGTGGAAAGTTACTGATCGCCATTCACTTGGGAATGGCCAGGACGATTCTTGTATGCAAGAAGTTCACAACTTCCGGGCTTATCCCAAGTATCCTCTGGGTAGCTTCCGAACACCCGTTCGAGAGTGAGTCCAAGATAGCTTGTGCGTTGAGCTTGGGACCCGTCACTTAAAAATCCCCCCAATGAAGAGATGTACAAAGCCTCGAATGAGAACTTCCTATACTGATGATGAGCTAAGGACTACGATTTGAGGGCATGCACCTGGAATGTTTGGTCCCTTAATGAGGAAGGTGCCTCTACCATGTAAAGGAGCGTAAATTTGGTGTCGGTTTGGTGGTACCTCGTTGCAGCCAAATTACGCACACGCCTCTCAGCTGTACATCTACCTACGCAAAGAGGAATGTTCAATTTGGAAAAGCTGCAATACCAACAGACAGCCAGAAGATTCGCCACACGACTCTCACTACTGCTCTCAGAGAGTACTGCCCAACAAAATGGTAGGCACGAGCAATGAAGCAACATTTCTCGTTCTATACGTACCGCCGCCGAAGAAGAAATCGGATTCCGGCGAGCCCGAAAAAACAGTTGGTACGACGAGGCGTAATAACCGCTTACGCGATTTTGACCGAGTTTAACAGAGTGCGCCAGTCGTTTCTTTCGCGTGCTTAAAGGCGGCAGTTGAAGCCAAGTCCTTCTCCAACTGATCTTTCCAACGCAGACGAGGCCTTCCTCCCTACTAATAACAGAAAGCTACTGACTTTGTTTCATATGCAAAAAAATTCTTCTCAACTGCCGGTTCCACAGTCGAATGAAAGTCTACTACACACATAAGAAGATAATTAAACTATTAAGTTAGGTTAATTTAAAAGTCCTGATCTTAAAACAAGTTCACTCGTTGGCCATGAGAGACCATTTCGATACCCAGGTAAAGATTTCTTCAATCCCTATTCGAGAGAATCTAATCAGCCTCCCAACGAAACTATACTTAATCTATACAGATTTTCAAAGACGACAGGAAATGTTAAACGGACACTAACTCAACTTTGTCTCTGCAGATCACCCAGAAACTATTTTGGTTGTCGAACCTGGCCCTAGTTCGATGCACAGCCTTCCAGTTTCGCGTTCTTGGTTCACCGAGTGTTGGCCAGAGTAAACTCTACAGGTGTCTACATTAGTCCATCTGCGCTTAATATGTGCCTTAGGCTTCTACTTCCAATCTAAAGAGAGGAGCAGTTAAATTTGCTCCTGTTTCTTGGTAAAACTTCATAGCTTGCTTTTTATAAGGGTATATAGGGCGCTCACTTAGGCCTGGAGTCACATTGTGGTAAGTTTGGACTCAAATTCCACCTCTAATTCTCAATGTGATGAAACCATTTCGTTTCTCGGATTAACGATAAAATACTGTGGATGGCTTCTGATTCTAAGTCTATTAGACATCCACAGACACAGTAGCATGGAAGTGTTTAATCCTCCAATCTCTCCCACTACATCTTATATCTGCAGCTGTGACAGAAGTTATTTAAAGGAAAATCCACGCTTCAGTCATGGGAGTGTCCAGTCAGATAGATGAGGGACCTAGTTCTGTGTTCCTTTATTCTTTTTAAGCCAGACCTGCCTGTTTATCTCACAAGTGAGCTCCGTGATCCATCTACTATTGCCATGTAGACCAACCTGAGACAGAGCTACCTGCATGTAACACACACTCATAACGATCTAAGACGCACGGAGTTTTGTAGGTGTCAACAATAACTTGGAGCCTTTAAGCTAACCAGTCCCGTAAAGTAATACATTTTGGCAGTTCCGCGGAGAGATTGGTAAATAGTGGAGTTTTGTTTAGTACGCAGGTGTAGCTGTGAGGCTACAAGTCGTGCATACTGTTATGCCAGTATAAGAATAATCCTGAGAATCTCCTTTTCACGGGCGTCATCTCAGAAAAAACGTAAAGCTTGCTTGAGAATAAAGAGATACCCACATGTTGGGCAGAATTTATTAATTTAAAATAAATGTCTCTTCTAGTCAGCTCATCATCGATGGAATTACCAGGAATGTCGCTAAGTCCAGGAATGTCTCTGTATCCAGGAACCCAGACAACATACGTGCTGCAGCGCTTAGACAGCTCATTAAGAGCTCATCATAGCTCTGCAGTTTTTGCTTTGGAAGAAGTTTTATTGCATGAATACCTGACCCACAACGCCATTAAATTAGCCTGAAAGACGCTGCAGTATTCAGGTAACCGTAAACTTAAGGGTGGTCTAGAAATTTCAAAAAATCGATTTTTTGTTTTTCGATATTTCGAAAGTATGGGCTTCTAAGAATATACTGCCAAATTTTCAATATTAAATTCCCAATATTATAGCATCTACAGACCACTAACTGGGTGGAGAGCGGTCCGCGTGCTCCAGTACCTCAAACTTTAAACTCATTTATCTCAAAACGACTTTTTTCCTCCTGGTGTTGTACAAAAAATAAAAATTGTTCTACCGAATCGTCTGAAATTTGAATATGTTGCTCACAACATCAATGGCTATCGCCCGTACTAGAATCATATTATTATTACGATTAGTTCGAATTTTTTTTATTAAAAACTGAAAAAACCCCGATTTATAGAGTGTCAATACGGGGCATAGCTACAGTGACACTGATTAATAATTTATTTCGTTTTTGTGTTTCAGATAAATAGGAGAACCAAAAGGGACAACACCGTCCAGGTCCACTTTTTCGGAAGGGTTAACTTCAGCGCCATTTTTTTAATTATTATTAAAATAAAAAAAAAAAGAAAATTATTTTCGTATATAAAGAAAGTTAAATAAAAAGCCTAAAAAATCTATATATCGTTTTTTATTTTTTTTATTGTAAAAAAAAAAATCCTGAAATACCCTAAATTTTCGAGCTCTAGACCACCGAGACGCCTTAAGTTCAACTGCAGCACTTCTGAGGGGATGCCACTCTCGCCTTATTATTTAGTCTCGAGCCATCAGTGAAGATAACCACTGACCCTGGGATAAGGGCTTTAACATTATCCCATTCATATGTCACTTGTAGTCTACAGGCCGAACTCTAATTAAGTGTTTGGTGGTGGCTGATTAATAAAAAATTAGACTAAATTAAATTAAATGTTCGTAGCAAAAAGCTTACCCAGCGCCATTAGAAGAATAAGAGGCCGCTGTAAAACTTTCAGGGACGCAGCTTTTCCAAAGGCTGGTGAACAAGGGAAAAATAAAGAGCAGATGACTTGCGCGCGAACAGAAGAAATCAAAGGCAATTTACAAACTCACACATGTAAGCACACAGCAACACACACAATCACGAAACACCAGAAAAAAGTGTATGACCTCCAAAATTGTCAATGCAAAACCTTGACCTACATAGACTTGTGCAAGTTTCGTTAAAACAGGCTCACAATAGCAGCAGTAGCACATCTTCTCATACATCGACATTTACAAGCACACCTACTTACATCTGTGTATGATGGATGTGGGTTGCGTGTGTGGGTATTTGGATGTATAGGAACCGACCGCACACTTACACACCTACCGACTTGCTCCGTTGTTGGGATAATTGTTTTTGCTCGGCCACTGTAATTGCTGAACTTTAATATTGTTATTGCATTTACTTAGTTGTTGGAAATTTAGTTGTTGTTGTAATAATACATGGGAAAATAGGCTATTAGAAGTGGAATAGAGTGGAAAAAAGCTGCAGCAGTAAAACCTACAGGAAACTTCTGCTTTCCTAGGCAAATTTTGCTCCATGAGGAAAATGGCCGCTCAAATGCGAAAAACGCAATTATACTACAGAGGTATGAACGTATGTCCGTACATATATATAAGCTTGTAAGTAGGAAAAACCGGAAGCGAGAATATGGCATGTGATAAAGGAGCAGAGCTGAGTAAGGAAAAAAGTGCAAATGCTAAAGTGAAGTGAATTTATTGAGCAGAATGCTGTTGGCCTCATGGAAGTAGTACGCGCGAGTGTACGCGCGGTTGAGTGCAAGAAATGGAGCATTTTAAGAAGAATGGGAAATAATTGAGTATCGTATTAAGAGAAAATAATAAAGAAAAAAAATAAATATATTAAATAAAAATAAAAAAATTAGTAAAAAGAAAAAATAATAATAAAAGAAAAATAAATATAAAGAAAAATACATAAAAAGAAATATAAATAAAAAGAAAAATAAATAAATAGAAATACAATAAAAAATAAAAGGAAAAATTCACAAAAAGAAAAAAATAAATAAATAAATAAATAAAAAGAAAACTAATTGAAAAGAAAAACAAATAAAAAGAAAAAGATAAATAAAAAAACTGAACTAAAAGAAATACATTGTATATGATAATAACAAAAAAAAAATTTGTATAAACCAAAACTTAAGAAATCTTGGTCAAATACTTACAAAGTACATACTCGAATTTTTTTAATGGAAGGAAAAGCCTACGATCAACAAAAGTTAACGATACATTGCACTCACTTAACACTTGCACTTTTTCATACAAGGTGGTGCAAAACTAATCATCCTTTCGGCAAATTTATATTATAATTTTGGCAAATGACGTCATACATCAATCATATTTGACACTGGTCAACTAGACAGCTGATGTATACAAACAGACAAGTAATGGAGCGCGCAAAGATCTAAATAAAGATTTTCATCATTTTATTTATAAAAAAAGGTATTCAAAAACAAAATTGGAGGATTTGTTTTGAGCCACCTTGTGCCAAAGTCAATGGACTATACAATTGCATACCCAAAACGATTCTATAAATTGTAAAAATTTAAATTTTGTTTAAAAGTTGGAAATTGTGATAACAATTAAAAAAAAATTTAGAGAAAGGGACAAAATTCTAAAAATTATTTTTAACAAGATTGGCGTTTTAGTTAAACTTAAAAAAAATGTTTAGAAAAAAGATAATATCTAAGAATTCTTGTTAAAAAGTCTGAAATTGGAATGAAAATTTAAAAAAAAATTCAGAAACTAAATTATATGAATTTTTGTTAAAAAGTTTGGGATTTTGAAACGAATTCAAAAAATATTAAAAAAAACCAAATTTCAAAAATTCTTGTTAAAAAGTCTGAAAATTTGATGAAAAAAATTGAGAGAAAGAGAGAGAATTCTAAAAATTCTTGTTAAAAATTCGGAATTTTGATGAAAACAAAAAAAAAATTATAAAAGACAAAATTCTAAAAATTCTTTTTAAAAAGTTTGAAATTTTGGTGATAATTAAAAATAATTGGAAAAAAGACAAAACTCTAAAAATTTTTGTTATTATAAAAGGTCTGAAACTTTTGTGAAAATTAAAAAAAAAATTGCGAAAAAGACAAAGTTGTTGTTAAAATGTTTGGAATTTTGATGAAAATTAAAATAACAAAATTAGAAAAAAAAGATAAAATTCTAATAAATAAAAACAAAATTGTATGCAAGAAACCAAAATTCTAAAAATTCTTGGTAAACTGTTTGGAATTTGAAAATTACGAAAAGAGAAAGAGACAAAGTTGTTGTTAAAAAGTTTGGAATTTTGATGAAAATTAAAATAACAAAATTAGAAAAAAAAGATACAATTCTAATAAATAAAAACAAAATTGTATGCAAGAAACCAAAATTCTAAAAATTCTTGTTAAAAAGTTTGAAATTTTGATGATATTTAAAAAAACAATTTAGAAAAAAAGTGCTTAAAAACTTGAGAAAAGGACAAAATTCTAAAAATTCTGGCTAAAAAGTTTAGAATTTTGATGATAATTAAAAAAAAAATTAGAAAAAAAGGCAAAAAAGGACTTTTTATGAAAATTATAAAAAAATTTAGAAAAGAAAACAAAATTTTAAAAATTCTTGTTAAAAAGCTGGGAATTTTAATGAAAATTAAAAGAAAACTTTGGAGAAAATACATCAAAAATTTGAGAAAAAGACAAAATTCTAAAAATTCTTTTTGAAAAGCTCGGAATTTTAATGAAAATTAGCAACAAAAAAAATTTCAAAAAAAAGACAAAGTTGTGGTCTGAAAAGTTCGGAATTTTGATAAAAATTAAAAAGTTCTATAGAAAAGGACAAAATTCTTGTCAAAAAGTTTGAAATTTTGACGAAAATTTAAAAAAAAAAATTCTTCTTAAAAAGCTCGGAATTTTGATGAAATTTTTAAAACAGTGTATGCAAATTTTGAAATTTTCCATTATAAGGTATTTGTTGTAGTATGAAGAAAAAATGGTGTATGTATTTATAATTTTTCAAAGTGATGTGTTTGCGAAGAAATCGTAGGCATACGAATTAATCGTGTTTGGGCAAGTATTATAACCCAATTTTTTGTAATAACAACAAATAAATGGTAATTTTATTTTTTTCCAATCGATGCCCATTACCGTGGATTAGTAGTGCAACTCCCTACTACGCCCCTTCGAAATACACCCTTGTACAGATTGTAAACAACCAACCCCCCACCAGTCACTAATATTTCCCCTCACAGTAAGCTCACAGTATTATGTACACTCCTGGAGTGCATCCAAGCTTCGTCATATCCCCAACACAAGTTAGCTCACTAGTCTATATGGCATTCACTCACAACTCCCATTCCAGCACGCGAACGCTCGAGCACGCGTATTCATTCCCACACCACTGGCTCCATTTTTCCCCAACTCAACATATTTTGAGTGCGAATATTGCTCCGCATTGGTGGTGCACGGACTACACATATACACATACGTATATTTATTTGGTGTGCTGGAGCCTAAACTCAAAGCTTAACAAACTCTAACACAAATACTCCGTCTCAATTTAACAGGCGAACAAAATTATCTGCAAGATATGCGCAAGCTCCCCATAACAGGGACAGCAACACAATAACAGCAAGAAGGTGATTCGATATTGTTAGCTTTAAAAAGCGTGTGTCTGTGTAACAACAATTACAGTTACTGAATATCTACTTATATAGTTAAGTACGAACAATGGTGGCAGTTATGTATTTATAACGAAATTCGAACGAAGAAAGGGGCTTTCAACCACCACAAGTGAGTTGAGACAAGCAAAAATGCCATGCAGTATACTCATTTCTATATCAACATGCACACACACGCAAGTAGAGTGGAGTAGGCGTGTGTATACATACATATTTGTTTATTATAAGTATTGTGGGTGAATAAGTATTCAGATGCAAAATGCGTTATGTGAAATATATGGCTGGTCGAACACTCTCCTGTTTGCAAGTAGAAGGTGTTAGGGTTACTAACTTTTGAAAATTTGGGAAAATAATTTAAAGATGAAGATAAAATTAAGAGAGCAGAATTCCTGACCAATGATATATCTGTTTAATTAATTATTATTTTTTAATAAAAATAAATTTAATTCTATGTATAACAAAGACCACTGAAAATTACATTTAAAAAAGTAAAATTTAGCCTAGAATGTTTGAACCTTAATTTTGATAAAAAAAATTACAAAAATTCGATTTAGTCATACTTAACAGTAAAAATCAGTAAAAAATCTAATCCGAACTTGCTTCTAATTTGCTAACTATTTTTGCACAAAATTTACAAAAATTCGAAAAATTTTCATAAAAAATGTCTAACTTTCTAATTCAAATAAAAAATAAAAAAATCGCGTTCTAGTTTATACTTTGTTAAATCTGAGTATAATAAAGTGCAAATTTGATGTGCCTCAAAATTCGAGTTGATTTTGACTAATTGATTTACACTAAACTGACGGTGTAGTGCCATATAAATTCAATTTTCCAAGTTTATGCAAAAAAAAAACCGTCCAATTTCAATCAAAATTTTACATATTTTATTTAGAATTTTTAAAAAAATTTTTGGGTGCGCACTTCTATGGCCCTTTTAATGCGAGTAGACCAAAGAGTATAGTAATTTGTATAGTAATCAAATGATTGCTTAAAACTTTTAGACAAGACCTGAAACTTGGTTTATATAGTATTTATTGTTGCATGAAATATATTTTTGTAAAAAAAATAATTAAAATTAATTTGAAAAAAGTTAAAAGTTATCAATATATTTTTCACTTTATGTAGATATTTTCATTATGAACTGAAAAGTGATTAAAGAATAAATTAAATAAAAAAAAATTAACCTTGAATGTTTATGAAGTGAAAAGTGTTTATAGAATAAACTAAAATAAATTAATATTTTTCCAAGAAAGTTCATTTGATAAAAAAAAATCATAAAATTCGATTCTGTTGCACTTGATAACAAAATCAGTAGAAAATTTCCAGCCAACGTTCGATTTGTTAATTATATAAGGTTTGTTCTAACTTGAATTATTTTTAATTTGTTAAAAGTGTCGTTTAATTTATTGTTTAATTGCTATTGTTTTTTTTTTAATTTCTCATTGCAATAAAAATATCATACATACCTTCAAAATATTGAAATTTTTACCACAGCAATAATCTGAAAATAAAAAGAATGTAATAATTTAGTTAAAGTATTACTAGTGAGAGTACCTCCGTGAGAGTACCCGAGAGAGAGTGATATTACAGGTATATCAAACATAGCCGTGCATATTCAATAAAGGTAAAATTGACAACGTCGCTCGCCATAGCCGATTGGCTATGGTACCGTGCGTGGTACCACACGGGAGTGCGGAGGTTCGGAACCTCGGGCATGAAACTTATAGAAGATTTTTTTTCTGATGGGTAATGACAAACCTCCGAGTGTATTTCTGCCATGAAAAAGCTCTTCAGAAAAAAAGATATATCGTTCGGAGTTGGCGTAAAACTGTCAGTCCCTCTATTTGTGGAGCAACATCAAGGCACACGTCACAAATATCAGGAGGAGATCGGCGGAACACCTAATAAAGTGTACGCTCCAATTACTAATTTTTTTAAATTGCCAACCGACTATTGCTAGAGCTTATATCTGCATTTTCGCCCACATAATCAAATTACTTCATCTTTTTACAATATTTCGCAATAATTTTTATGGTACATTTTATAGAACAATATAAAAGAGTAACGTTTTTGATATTTTTTATAAAAAGATAGTTATTTTTAATGCAGAAACCTTGTCAAAGTTTGAAACTTTGTAAACAATTAACAAAAATTTAACGAATTTCAAAAAATCTCCATCAAAATTTTCAGCTGTTTAATAAGAATCTTTAAAAAAATTTTGGGTATGCAATTGAATAGCGCATTGATAGCGCAATTTATTATAGTACAATTAAGTTTGCAGTTTTTCAAAAAGTGCGTTTATTTTTAATAATTTTTTTGTTTGCCTCCCATGTTGACTATTTTCTTGCATGTAAAAAACTTCCGAGCATTTAGTATATGGAACAAAAAATAGGTGGACGCAAGTGGTTCATGGTATAACCAAAACCTTATCAAAATTCCAAACTTTGTACTGAATTCCTAAAAATTTAACAACTTTGAAAAAATCAAAATTTTGAATTTTTTTATTCGAATCTTTAGAAAATTTTTGGATATGCAGTTTAACAATGCATTCAATTTCACCATAACAAAATGTTAGTGTGAAGTTACTCAAAAATTCCGTTGATTTTTAATTTTTTGTTTCTACGATGTTGACTATTTTCTTCCATTTAAAAGATTTCCGGATATTTGATTTATAAAGAAGAAAACTAGGTGAGCGCATGTTGAACTGCATATAAGCTCAAAAAATAAAATAAAATAAATAAATAATGTAAAACAAATAAATAAATAAAAAAAATTTAACTCTTTATGGTGCTTGTATCATTTCTGTTAGTATGCAACTTAGAACCACAGGCATCTCAGATCAACGAGCACTCCATATTTTACATAAAAATTACATACATTTACATAAAAATTGTAGAAACTTTTAGGTATCAAATGCATCTGAAGAAAAGATTTGCGGCAAAGTGAAAGTGAAATCAAAGACACTTTCTGAAAACACTTCTTCCCATAGTTTACTTTCTCATAGATTTCTGATATTCTACAAATTTGTCTTGCTTACAAATTTACATTTCCAATTCATCACCTGAATATTCTATATGCATATACATATATGTTGATGTGTCCCTTTATTTCAAAGCAGCAGTTTAATTATTTTTCTTTTTATTACTTATTTGCATGGCATAGGCAACCCTAATGCGCGTCTACGAAAATACAATAAAATTTCAATGGCGCCACATAAATCACCAAAAAAAGGTGGTTGGAGAAAAATGTCTGCATGGAGACCCTGATTTGCGACAGAAAGCTAGTTTGAAGCATACATTTTTTTATTATACAAATCCACATACGTGCTTGTATGGCCTTATACGTACATAATATGTTTGTATGTGTGCGGTAGTGTACTTCAACTTGGAATGTGACAAAATGCGCTGTTCGCTGACGGTGTCTACAACTTATTCACCCCTAATTGCTGGCATTCCACAATCAGGGATGAAATGGCGCAAATATACGGACGCACACATGCTATACTTCGCCGTAGTCCCTACAAAAACTCATGCGACGACAGCACTCATACGCCGTGTACAGCGCCCGTGTATACCGCCCGTGTGCCAGACGGACTTTCGGGAATGCGAGCGTTCGGCGGCTGCTTGCTGTTAACTGCTGTGAGCCTTTGTAATTGCTCCTCTAGTTGGCTTTCCTCTAGAAGCTTTTCTGCAACTAACAATATTGCGAGCAGACAGGTGGTGCCAACTTGGTTTTTAACTTTATTGCATATCAGCCGTTCGCCTTTCGCGTTGGCTTGTTGCATGGCGTCTATCGTCCTATGCTGCTCTGTACTTTATCTCCACAGTTTCTTTGCAAACTTTCTCTTCTCCTAGTTTTCAACCGCTTAGTACTATGGTCTTCTATTTTGATTTATTCTTCACATTTTTCATTCCCACAATTTTCATGTCACACATCGGCGTGTCCGGCGACCGTTGACTTTCCACTGTGACGTCATTTTGCGCGAAAACATCAATAAATAGATTTCCCTGGTTTTTCAACAGGATAACAGAAGTGCGGCGTAAATGTTTGATTGATTTTTTATAGTTTGAGTTGTTCGGTTCGCATCCAATGCTCACCGTTTCGCTGGCGTCGGCGTCGGCGTTGACGTGTGGAGTGAGAATGAGAATGAGGGCCGTGTGCGCATGAAGGGCATTCAATGGCTATCATCACAGACTGGCTGGCTGGTTAGCTGACTGTCAGTTGCCTATTTATCTGGATGATATCTGCGTGCCAGTTTTGCTGTTAACAGCTTGCCCAGTTATGTTGCCTGCTGCGAATAGAAGTGAGTATACGACTTAGTTTGCCTTTGTTCTTTGTGTGTATGTGCAATTCTCTTAATTTGGTTTTTATTTTCAATGTTAAGGCTATTACTATTTTTCTAACTATCGAATTAATAGCCTTAACTATTACTCATGCGATGTACCGAGAAGCGAGAAGAAAGATTTAAGTGCCGCGTTAAATTTGCGTGATTAGTTTTCCTCTTTTTTTACATGTTTAGTATAGTTTACGATAAAATTTCATGTTAACATTAATTAGTAAGCTTGAAGAAGGCATGTGAAGGAAAATTTATGATATGTGTACATATGTATGTATGTAGGTATGTGCACTGCGTGTCAAAATGGCACGTAATGCGTGAAATCAGACATTAAAGAGTGTCAAATTGCCAATAAAATGTCTGATTTTATTTGTTGCCGTTTACTCGGGTAACGGTAAACAGTTGGTCAGTTCGCTGGAAGTAGCGGCATTGAAAAATCAAACGTAAAATTTATATATTTCCAAAGTTTATACGCAGAGTTCGTGCTTAGATTGTGTCATCAAATTTTGCTTACTAAGTAACAGTCCGAAGCTTTTTGCTTTTGTACAAATCGAAAATATCGTTTCGTACATGCAACAAGTGTAATATGTATAGTGTGAAGTTTTCGATTCATAACCAAAAGCAAAAAGAATTAAAAAAAAACAAAAACAATAATAATATATCTACTATTATAACAGATGGCGCAAAATTAATCATCCAATTGTAGTTTTGACTAACTTTTTTAATTAATAAAGAAAACATATTTTGAGTGATGGAAATTTCTATTTATTTCTAATCTGTTCTTTATACGCTATATTACTTGTCTCTGTGGGTACTGCCGCTCCCTAATTCACAAGTGTCGAATATGATTGACGGACGGCGTCATTTGCTAAAATTATAAATTAAATTCTAAATCTTGAGATAGGGTGATTAATTTTGCGCCACCTACGAAAACTTCTAAATATTTTTACTTTTTTTATTTCGGTATTCCAAAAATAGTATCGGGATTTTTATGTTGAATTTATGGGTTCGGGATCTCTACTTCTAATTTTGCGTACCTACGCTAATTTCTACATATTTTTTCTTTTTTAAAATTCCGAAAATAATATCAGGATTTTCATTTAGAATTTATTGTTTCGAGATTTCTACTTCTAAAAGCTGTTTGTGGTTTTATTTTTTTTTATTTTCCGTACGCGTTTGCTGCTACCAGAACAGAAAAACTGATTACTCAACTGCCAACAGCTGTTTTTCTACTTAAGTAATTTGCACTTAGTAAACAAAGATACAATAAAAATTTTCCAGGCAGTCGAAGCATCTGTAGCTAGCGCTGAGTTTCTTATAGTTTATGTAATAATTTTTTTATTTTTTTTTTGTAAGCTCTTATGCAATAAAAATAAAATGAAAATAAATATGTAAATAAATTCTGTTTGCTTTTTTGTGTTTTATTTGTTTTGCGACTGTTACTATCGATAGGTCATATGACAATGGAATTAAACATTCAAATATGTCTGTCATCCACGTCATCCACCAGTGATAAATGTATGGGTTAGTTTTTTCAATTATTTCTTATTTTTCCTACTTTTATGCATTATCATCATAGTTCCTCGAGCTCCGTTGCGGAGCATTGGGCCGAATGTTTCCACTCCCTTCTGTTCCCTGCTTTTGCTTTTACTTGCTGCCACGTGAGGTTTTTGTTCACCGCTTTTATTATTTAACTTTCGATGCAATGGCACCATGAACCCCAAAGTTGGTCTCGCTTCTACTGATCCTGGGGATTCCAAACCAGTGCTTGCCTGCTGGTCTTGCGTAGTGTATGGCCGCGCCACCTCCACTTGCGTTCTCTAACCTCATACGTGAGTGCTTTTTGTTGGCATCGTGGGTATAAGTCGGATGTACCATACCTCAGGCTGCGATTTACAAAGACTTGCAGACTTAGAACGGCTTCTGTTTTTTTTACGCTTCGCAAGCAAGGGAAGGACATCCTTAACAATTGAATTAAAGATTCGAAGTTTTTTTTGCGAGCTGATTTGTTTGGACAGCCACACTGGTCCATGGTTAGCAAATACGTTTTTAGTTTAATGCTGCTTTGTGCAAACATCACTTTTGCATCTCTCTTCTGGCGGGAATTGGCTTCCAAGATGTTGAAAGCCGCGCACTTTGTCAATGCTGTGCACTCCAATATTGAAGGGCGCGTCAGTCGCATTTATTGTCAAATGTTTTCTACTTTTTATACTTTTGTGCAGGATTGAGTTTAATTTAAGTGGACATAATGAATTATCTTAAGTTTTAAGGGGGCCTCTGTTCAGTGGGCTTCGAGAAATCGTCTATACTGTCTACCTTCTGATAACTTTGAAACACGTTTTCTCAAAACCATGTTTTTGAAAATGGCGTGTAAGATTTAAAAAATACGACGAAATACAAAAAAAAATTATTTTTTTAATGTTAAAAAAAAAGCTAAAAAAAGCTCTTTTTTCAATAATTAATTGAGTGTTCATTTTTTCATATTTTTACATGCCGTTTTACTGGCGCGCAACGAGAAGCTGTGCGAGATCCCTCAAACGTCCACCATTTTGTTTTTTTATCTATGTTAAAAAATTCTTTATTACATGCCTTCAAATAAATGCAAAAGATTATTCCTGTGTGTTGCTTTTTTCGCCTCGAAAAAAAAAAGTTGAGAAAAAACACCTTTTTTTGAAGCCACTGATAAGGAGCCTCTTAAGTTCTTTACCCAAGAAAAATGTGAGCCGATCAACGTTTTTTTAATAGAAAAATTACGCTCATCTACTTGCTCCATTAAAAAATACTTTTACTAACAATCAGTTCTAAAAATATCGAAATAAATATTATACTTTGGCCCATGAAGTTTCGGGTTATAGTATTAAAAGCGTTTCCGGATCCTGAATTTATTTTCGGGATTTATGTTTGATTTTTATTTTCTTATCTTGGTTGCTTATTGCCACACTTTTATTTCGGGTTAGTTTCCCCCGCAACCGAAAGGTTCGAGAGTACATTGGTTCGAATCTTCATGCATGAAACACCAAAATAAAAAGGTTTTTTCAAACAGCGGTCGCCCGTAGGCAGGCAATGGCAAGCCTCCGAGTGTATTTTTGCCATGAAAAAGCTCCTCATAAAACCATTTGCTGTTCGGAGTCGGCTTGAAACTACAGGTCCCCCCATTTGTGGAAAACGCATGCCACAATTTACTCTCGTGGTGTGCTAAATAACTTATTGTAGCCTCAAAGTGCTACAGCCAATTAATCTTAAAGGCAATTGGCTACTCAGATAGCACGATTTGACTTGGGCAGACTTTCTAGGGATTTTCGAAAAGAGGAATACTTCAATATCTTAAGAATAATCGCTGGTCTATACAAAGGATGCGCTATTGATAATGCGCTATTCTCAAAAAGATATAGAAAAGTGTGCCGATGTGCCCAAAAATTAATGCGCATCTCTGCTTGTCCGCACTCTTCAGCACAATATAAAATTTGTGAGCTATGCAACTAAATATTTTTTATTTTATTTTTGATTTCAAATAGGTGAATTTAATTGAACATTTGGCCTGATTGCCCATGCAGAAATATGAAATATGCAATTATGTGAAAAATTTAAAAATCAAAAATCCGAAATTTTTCGCACGGAGAAATTTTAGGTTGAAGATGGAAATAAACATGAAATTCTTTAGAAGGCCTTCAGGCGATTGCGCTATTTTTGTGGAGGTGCCTGGCAGAAAGGCACTCGCAGTTGTGAGACGCACCAGCCGAGAAGTAGAAGGGCTGCTAACTACACAAAAGTAATATCTACAAATCTATACAGACAGAGTCTACCTTTTCTTATCAAATACTTGAGTCTGACTATCAGATAAGAACCGCTTGAATTTTTTTTAATAGGGTACTTGCATATGACTTTTTTATATATTGTATATTTTTTTATTTATTTGTTACAATATTTTTGCTTTTTTCTCAGATTTTACACTTCTTCATGCGGTTACGTAACAGATAATTATTTGTCACTCTTCCGTTTCTTTTATTTCCGGCTGGTTAATTATCATGATGACATGCCGATCTCTTAACTCGCGTGTAAGAAACTTACATAAAGTATCAGCAGTGTATCACACAGTACGTATACCTATACTTTAACCACACATATTATTTAATATTAAATAAAAGCAAGTACAGCGCTCGTACATATTTCAACATCATCGCAGCGGTTCACTTGTCACCTTTACTTTGTTGCCTGTTTTTCTTGATGACTTGCTGAAGCCACATTTAAAAAAATTGTTAGAGTGTGAATGTCTGTGAACACTCGTAGGTTTTGAGCTGCTGCTTACTACCGCGTTTTTATTACATAGTTATTTATGCATCTTTCTCGGCAAAAACAAAAAAAAAAACTAAATATGAAAATAAAATATTGTCAAAAAAGTTGGTCTTATTTTTTGGATATTCAATTAAATTTAACTTTATTGCTTATATGAAATCCATTCACTTAACAGAAATGGCATGACGGGCGCTATATAACATACGATCGAATACAGTGGAACAACTGAGGACTTCATGCCATAATGTATAAGTTCGAAATGCGCTACAGCGGCGGAAAGAGGAAACACTTTTGGCCAAGACTAAAAACTCATTGGTTTTCTCATATAAAACGTTGCCTTCAGACACTAATATATTTTTATTTTTTCCTTATTATTTTTTTTTTTTTAATTTAATCAGCTTTAATTTTTTCGCGTAAACTTTTATCTTTTTCTTTAAAACGCCTACCACATAAAGCCCAAGTTTATCAAAAACAAAAAACTATAGCGACCACTAAATTAGTAATTTAGCTGCCTAGCAAAAATAGTTATGCAATTTTGCATCAGATCATTTGCCCATTATCGTCTCGATCGAAAACCCGCCGACTTTAGTTCAGCGAATCACCTCTCCTAATTAACTTTCATAAAGCTAATGTAGTTTGCATCGCGAAATTCACTGAGCACACCTTGGCCGCTCTTCCTCATTCCCACTGATATGCGCGTAGGCGACGCATTCCGCAAGGTGATCATTGATGTGGCAGCCCGCTTCAACCCTGCAGGAAGGCTCCGGAACATATGTCCTAATTTGAAGCAGCTGTTCTAGCAACGGGCGCGACCTCTGCCTGGCCTACCGCGGAGATCCTCGAATAAAGGATATCAACTTTCAGACTCGGCAAATGTTGGTGTTGAGCACTTGAGGGCCTGCAAGTCTTCACACCTCTGGTGTGGGTAGACTGTGATCACCCGTAGGGTGCTTGTCGAACCAGAGGAAGTACAAAGACAGGGTGGCAATCACTCCACTTATTCCTCTTCGCCTTTTGCCCTCCAAGGTACGGCACCATCCAAAAAATTCAGCAGTTTCATGTACACCCACGACCTAAATATTAGAGAACGCAAGAGTTTCATCAGTTTTGACTACTATTTTCTTTTTTTAATAACATGTTTTTTTAATTTTAATTTTTTTTTTTTTTTGAATTTTCATTAATTTATTTTGTTAATTTTCATAATTTTTTTTTTTTAATTTTCATAATTTTTTTTTAATTTTCTTTAATTTTTCTTTTTTAATTTTCATTAATTTTTTGTTTGAAATTTTCATTATTTTCTTTAAATTTTCAAATTTTATTTTTTAATTTTCATAAATTCTTTAAATTTTTCAATTTTCATAATTTTTTTTAAACTTCATAAATTTTTTGTTTAATTCTATTTTAGTTTTTTTTTTCACTTTAAGATTTTTTATTTAATTTTCATAAAAGCGTTTTATAAATTACCTTTTATACATTTTTTTAATTTCCATTCCTGTTTTTGATTCTCACATTTGTTTTTTTTTATTTTTCATGAGTGTTTTTTTAGTTTTCATTAATTTCTTGTTTTAAATTTTTTATCATGTTTTTAAATTTAAATTTTTTTTTATGAATGTTCATAACTTTTTTTTTAATTTTCATAAATTTTTTGTTTTAAATTTTCAAATTTCTTTTTTTAATTTTCACATTTTTTTTTTTATTTCCTAAACTCTTTTTTAATTCATCAAATTTTTTAATTTTCATAATTTTTTTTAAACTTCATAAATTTTTTGTTTAATTCTCTTCTCATTTTTCTTCATTTTAAGTTTTTTTTTTTAATTTTCATAAAAGAATTTTATAAATTACGTTTTGTAAATTTTTTTTAATTCTCATATTTTTTTTTTTAATTTTCATGAATCTGTTTTCAGTTTTCATTAATTTCTTGTTTCAAACTTTCATTTATGTTTTTAAATTTTCATTTTTCTTTTAATTTTCATAAATTCTGTATTTAATTTTCATAAATTTTTTTTAATTTTCATTGTTTTTTTTTTTAATTTTCATATTTTTTTTTATTTGCATCAGTTTTATTTTTATTTTCATGATTGTTTTTTTTTTCTGATTTTGTAAATGTTGTTTTTTTTATTTCCTTATTTGGTTTTAATTTTCATGAATGTCTTTTTTTTTGTTTTCATTAACTTTTTTTATAAAACAAAATTCTATCTAACAAAAATCATATGCATAATTTCAAGTTTCAAACTTCACACAAAAATTAGAATAATTCCACAAACTTTCCATTCCAATTCCACGATCTTTTTTTTTTGAAATTTTCATACAAATTTGTTTGGTATTCATTTTGATGACCCCTTAAATTTTATTACAGTACAAATTTGAGGCTACTAAAAATGATACATGATACATTTTTTTCCTGGTGGTGTTGCGCATTTTCTTTATATAAAAAATGTTGTGCAGACGTTGTATAGAGAAAAGGCCTAAAACTCATATAAATATTTTATGTTCATACAATTAGTGTTCTCTTCTGCTTTTTATTCTTCTTCTCAGGCCGTGATTGTCTATTTTTTTATATTTTGGCCGGTTTTTTCTTCAACAGCCGACTTTTCGAAATATCTCGCCAACAGCGCCAGATATTAGGTTATATTTTCGGTATAAGTAGTAGATTGTTGTTGTTGTTGTACCTTCAACATCCCCCATCCTTGTACGAGGATTGTTTCTTGAGTGCCAGTTCTGGGCTAGATATTAATCCGGTTCATTCCGCTCCCGTAGAACCGACTATCGTGGGAACAAGAAGTAGCTAAATCCGGTAGTCGATTTCAGGAGTTAAAAGCCCTTCCAAAAGGCCTGCCTGAATGTAAAGAGGAAGATTTAACATGTTCTTTTCGTAACCACAGAAAGGGCTTTTGTAGAACGTACCACAGAAGGTTTCTTATTTCGTTACCAGCAAATCAGGTTTCAGAACTGCTTTTGTAAGAAATCTTTGAGCATGTCTTTTAAAACAGTGCATCTAAAAGTGCCTTTTTTGTTCATAAAAAGGGCACACACTTCTTTAAGCTTTCAAAACAATTCTATTGTACCTGAAAATACACATTTCAATTTCTTTCTAACGCCAAGTCTAATATAATTATTATTAAAAAAAAATTAAAAAAAAAATATTAAAAAAAAGTGCGGTCAAATTTGGTAGCATACCAAAAATTTTATCACACATGTGAAAAGTCATACATGCGAAAAATCATATCACCGCGCTTATCTTTTTCAGAATCACAGAAAGGCACCTCAATTTTATTATTTGCTTCGTTACTGTCGCCTATTCCTGAGTCCCTGGAAGAAATTGGCTCCATTGCGAAAAAATGGCCACTCAAATACAATCTCATTCTCTTCTCTTGTCCTTCCTCTTCTACAATATTTTCTTCCCTTTTCTATCTTCTATTCCCTTTTGCTTTCCCTATCACTAACTCTTCCTACCATTATAGCCCACTGTGCCCAAGACTGCGTGCCATTCACTTTATCTGAGCCGGCGGATGTCTTTACCTACCACAAACTTTGTATGTCTCTTTTTACCTAACAAATGGCTAAAAGCGGCAGGCACGTAAGTTACGCAACTATGTTTATTGCAGCGGGGCTGCAGTGCAGCTTTTCAATCGCAACAAGGCGGTGGCAACAACTACTCTTGCTGTGAATGTACGCGTGCGTCAATCCGCCTTATAAAAATAAACAGTTGTAAGACGTCCGCCTGCCCATGCAGCAATTTCCAGTACCAGAGTTAGTCGGACGCAGGTGTATATGGTTAGTTGGACACACTGCAGTTGCATGCATACATACCCACGCACACACCTGTAGGTACATACTAGCCTATGATGCAATCATCCATCCGGGCCTGCCAACTGCTGAGCCTCTCGATTTGCAATCAATCATTGCCAAATCTGTAAGTGGGCGGAAGTAAAACTCGAAACGTGTCGTACGTAGTTTGCATAGCCACAGCAGCAGCAGCCTTGACCCGATTTTCAGCTCCTGCAGAATTTGCATTCCCAGCTGCTGGTGTTATCTCTGCAGCTGCCTCCGTCTCGGTCACTAGTGGAGCTAAGGCTGCAGCCACTGACAAAAACATACCATTCCCCACTCCGCATTCCGCCTTGGCCATTAATTCACGTAGGTAGTTGGGTGTAAGTGGGTACAGCTGCACCACAACTGCTCGCAATCCAGTGAGTTGACTCATGCACATCTATGGAGCTGACGTATGTGTGTGTATGTAGATGTATATAATTGTGTGGATAAATGATATGAGTACGTCTGAACGAGTTTAAAAGTTGTGGTGCCTGGCAACTGCTTCGTCACTTTCGCCTGTTTATGAGTCCCTGGATGAAATTGGCTCCATTGTGAAAAAATGGCCACTCAAATAGAACAATGGAGCAACGCTGTGTGCCTGTGTGCATATGTGCGCATGTGTGTGTTAATTATTTGTTTGTCGACTTGTGTGTTGTACACATTCGTTTGGTGGTTTCACATTCATTTTCTTCGTGATGTATGGAAATTCACTCAAGCGGGGCATGAACTCAGTTGTCGAAGAGTTTATCTGGCGAATACTTCGCTGATGTGTATTTATTAACTGTATTCATGAGAAATCATATGTACATATGTATGTAGGTACGAGTACTTTACGCTTGTGCTAATTGCATGAATGAGTGATAATATTCACAATTAAATTTAAAGAAAATGTGTTATGTAGGTGCCATAAAACAAATGTCGTGACATAAAATACTCTGGAAATTTCATTTCATTTTGAAAAATAGGCAATTTTCTGCTTGCTTGATGCACTAACAGCCTAGGAGATATTATTTGAGCTTCGCAAAGCGAGTAAATTCTTCTTTCGAATTGTAAACGACGCTAATAATAATTTCCAAGTTACGCCACGTCACACCCAACTAACTCTTTCCTCCTTCTCTGCACCAACAGCAGGAGCCTTTGTACCCATACCAAAGGCATGACCAACAGAGGAGCTGAAACTTTATTCGCTTCACTATAGCGCGCTTTTTTAATGCCTAAAACCTGGGTACGATATATTGAAAAGTAATTTATGCCGCTTTGAAAATTTGTAGTTAAGCTTAAAATGAACTAAAATGAGTCCGAAGCATTGAAAATAAAGAACATCTGATTTTGGCATCTGTTTTTTCACACATGGAGAAACAGCTTTATGCCACTTCGGAATAGAAGATAAGTTTTTAACGCATTTCCATGGCAGAAATACTCTCGGAGTTTTTCGATTAGACTTTCTATTTTTTGGTGTTTCATGCTCGAGGTATCGAACTCGGATACTATCGAATGGTGACTCATCCATTCATTCGGCTACGACATCCGCCGCATTTACTACACATAAAAATGGGTTTAGAGGGAAAAATTTTAAGTTTGAAATTCTATTGCGATGCTGAAAAAAATATTTAATAAGATCAAATAACCTCAAACATTAGTAAAATTTCCAATTTTTATACTTTTAAGCCAAAATATATCGAAATCCTAATGACATGAGAAGTGGCAAAAAAACTGTTTTAAAAATTTATATTTTTAAATTTATTCCATGCCATTTTTCTAGAGCTATGGTAAAAATAATTTATTTTTTTTATTTAAGCAGTTTTAAATTTTTTCATGACATTTTATTTTTAATTTAGTAATAAAAGTGGCATTTTTAAGTATTTTCCCATGCCTGTTTTTTTACTACGTGACAAAAATTCTCAAAATAAGCCGTTTTAAGTTGTTTGTATGACATTTTAGTTTTAATTTAGTAGGGGAGGGGGCCCAGTTGTGACGCGGGTTTTGAAAAAAATTAAAATTTTTTCCTCAGTTCCGCAAATTGAAAAATGAAGAAGTTTAACATTTAACTATTAACCAAACGCAACTTTTCTCCAAAGAAAGTATGTTTATTTGAGTTACTCAAAAAATTTTGGAACAAATTTTTTCAGGATAACTTTTTTTAGGACAAAAAAAAAGTGGCCCAGTTGTGACGCACCTCAAGAAATTTACTGGAAATGAGAAAATATGAAAGGAATGTCACACCAATTGTTGTGATTTAATGATTTATTTATTTTGAAGGCTTTCAATGGCAAAAATAATGAAAAATACAAAAGAAAATGTCCTTCAATGGTCATAAATGACAACGATTTTTATTCATCATCGTCATCTAAATATTCCTAATCGTCGTACACGTCACTTTCGCAGTGTTTGCAAGTGAAATAACTTGCCTGCATGTTGGCGCACTTCAAATGAACTGGACGCTTGCATACGTTGCAATTGATCGAGTTGGCAGCGGTCAATTTCAGCGGCAACAGCTTTAAGCAAATGATGATATGATCGTAGTGCAAAAAAAAGGTGCGTCATAACTGGGCCACCCGCTGAGTCGCAACCGGGTCACGATGCTATTTTGTGTATGACAAGCAAGTTTTTTATAGACACCACATAATCACATAAATCCATATAGAATCATAAAATATACGGCAAATACAATATTTTGATGCATTACACTCGCCTTTTCACTGTTAATTTCACAAAATTTTGGTACTTTGAAAAAAATCAAAATAACTTTTTCGCACGATTTTCAACACAATGTTTGGTGCGTGTATACACAATGCGACTACTAACGTTGGTGTCTGCACAAAAACTGCTGAACGTCAAACGAACATGATTGGCAGGGCTCAATCTGTCATTTTCATACCGCATGTCAAAAATATTTAGCTGCGTCACAACTGGGCCCCCTCCCCTAATAAATATGGGGTTTTTAAGTTTTTTCTTGCATGACATTTTCAAGTTCCTTCCCATGTCTTTTATTAGTTCGTGATAAAAATTCTCAAATAAGCAATTTTAAGTTGTTTTCATAACATTTTAGTCTTAATTTAGTAATACAAATTATTTTTATAAAATCGAAATTTTCCAGTTTTTAGCATGACATTTTTTTTAATGATTTGATAAAAAGTTATTTTTACAAGAATGACATTTTCAAGATCCCTTTTTTGTTGTTGTGATAAAAATTATAAGAAAAAACTAACTTTTTTAATTTTTTTCTCTTGCTAATATATATTATTTTTTAATTTCATGATAAAATTTCTCGAAATTGGTTTTTTAAGTTTTTAATGAGATTTTTTTAATCTCGTGATAAAAAATCTGAAAACTGGCAACTTCCAGTTTTTTTTATGAAATTTAATTTAAATTTAGTAATAAAAATAATTTTTTTACGAAACTGATATTTTTAATTTTTTTCATCTTGTGATAAAAATTATTCAGAAAAAAAAAATTTTTTTTTGATATTTTTTCATGCCATCCTTTTTTATAATTTCGTGATAAAAATTCTCGAAATCGTTTTTTCAGTTATTTCCGTGACATTTTTTGTAATTTCCTAGTATAAATTACATATTTTTAGAAAACTAGAAATTTTATGTTTTTTCTGGCATGCATTTTTTTTTTAATTCACATAAACTAGGAATTTTAATTATTTTTGCTCATGCAATCTTTCTAATGGCGTGATAAGAATTATTTTTGTAAAATAGGCACTTTTAAGATTTTTTTTCTCACGCAATTTTTTTTATTTCGTAATAAATGTTGTTTTCAAAAATTTACATTTTTAACGTTTTTCGTGTAAATTTTTTTTTATTTGGTGATAAAAGTTCATAAAATTGGTTTGAAATTTTTTTTCACGACATATTTTCTTAATTTCGTAATAAAAATTATTTTCAGCGAAATGTCATTTTAAAGTTTTTTTTTTAATATCGTGACTAAATTCACAAAGTTGGTGTTTTTAAGTTAGTTTTGCATTTTCTTTCTTTTTCTTTTCTTTCTTTGATTCTTTTAATAATGCGATAAAAATTATTTAGAAAAATTGAATTTTTTTTTCATGCCTTTGTTTGTTTGTAAGTTTTGTGAAAAAATTCATAAAATTGGCATATCAATTTTTTTTCATACACATTTCTCTTTTAATTTTCTTATAAAAATTATTTACACCGAATTGGTATTTTTAAGTTTTTTCTTTCACTTTTATGTTGTGATTAAAGTTATTTAAAAAAATTTACATTTTTAAGTTTTTTCATGTCATTTTTTTTAAGTTTGGTGCTAAAAATTAATAAAATTGGCATTTTAAAAATGCCTTTGGTTTTATTGTCGCGATAAAAGTCATTGTAAAAAATTTAAATTTTTTCATGGAATTTTGTTTTGTTGTATATTTCGTGGTAAAAATTATATCTTGTACTCATAGTGGAACTCATATAATTTTGTTTAATTTGTGTTTTTTTTTTTTTGCAACTTTTTTATCTTTTCTCTAAATTCACGCAAATGCAAACAAAAATTCGACTCACAAGTGATTAAGAGACTACCACAATTTCCGCTGCTCAAAATATGTATGTGTATGTATCTACACTTTCAGAAATTCTCGTTTACTTCTCGCCGCTTCGCACAATCAATTCATACTGTACGTACAAAAAGCAACGTAGCACCCAAACAGCCTCCAAAAACTGGCTGGATTTTGCTGCACTACAGAAAATTTATTATTTTTTCCCTGCAAACACAATTTTTTTCTATAGAGTTTTTTTTATTTTTATTTGTTATTTTTATTTATGTGTTTTTTTTTATTGATGTGTTTTTTTTTATTTTAATAGCATTTCATGTAGAAGTTTGTTTTTGTTGTTTGTCTTTATTGCGTTTTTTGTTACATTTTTGGCGTCTCCTTTGGCGCTATTTGCTGCCGTCTTACACAATTCTCTGTTTACAAATAAAGGCAGATTCTAAAATTGGTATAAATTTGTTTGTTTATGAAGTGCCTGCCGCCAATCGGCAACCACCAACAGCTAACCACCGCCAGCAGTCCGTTGAAAGTGGAATTTTTATTTCATTCACTCTTGGCTATTACTGGGCCTAGCCACATGTGGTACGCATTGAGGTATGGCCTGATGTCTGTGCTTACGAAATAAAAGTGCGCGCATTGTGGCAATTGGCAGCCAAACATTTTACAATAATAATGAATTAATTTACACTTGCAATATGTACCCAAATAGCCACGCATGTCTCAATGCACCCCAATACATTTAGTTACTCAGAGGCGTTTGCTCAATCAGCCACCTCATTTGCTCCATTTGTGCGCGCACCAACTCATGCATACATACGAACCCATGAATATTAACTGCATTTGAAAATTAGCATTGCATCGAAAGCGATTCAATATAAATATGTATGGACTTACGAGTATGTTTATGTGTAAGTAATATATGGAAAACATTTGTTCATTTTGGTTGGTCTACGTGATTCGGCACGTAAATATTTCATTAAGACAATTGTGTGAGAAATTCTATTCTAATGTTAGGCAAATTATTTGTAGTTTGTGACTTTCCGTGATTATGGGTTGGCATTTTCTCATAGGGCTGTCATGTCGAAGTGGCCAGAACATGGTTTGGAGTATATGAAAATAAGGCAATTTGTATTGATTAATATTTTTCTAGCGGAGCTGGAGATAAGCGCGTGAGTCATTTTGGCGAATATTCACACACGCTTTCGCACGGTACTAATTTTTCTATGGAAATTTTAGTTATATAAATATAATTTTGTATATTCTATTAAATAAAGGAATTCGTTCAAATATTTGTTCTTTGAAATTTTAATGGGACATTAGTTCAATTAAAAAAGGCTGGCTTTCCTAGGGCGCTCTTGTTGGACCCCAACTTTTAGGTCACTTTCGTCATGAATTTAACCGCAAAATGTAACATTGAAGTCATAAACGGTTCACTAGACAGAGCTAGTTTACTGGCGCGGCAGCCCTTGGTCGGGGAAACCCCGAGTCATTCCGGTAACATAGAACCGGCTGTCACGGGAATGTGTAACATGAAAGCCTTTCAAGTCGGTAACAAAACACCCTGTATGTGTGTCAGCAGCTCTAAAATTTAAAAGGCTCTTCAAATAACAAACATAAAGTTAAAAATTTGATGTTTTTAAGACTAAATAATAAATAACTGTTGATAAATATCAAATATCAATAATTGCAGGTTAACATTATTTTCAATAAACAGCGTAACCAATTTTTTTTTACTTTTATTTTTAATTTTTCAAATTTTTGTAAATTTTAAAATTTTTTTATTTATTTATTTGCTTTATTTTTTTTATATTTATTTATTATTTTATAATTCATTTTTATTTATTTTTTATTTTTATTTGTTTCTTTTTAAGATTTTATTTATTTACTTTTTAATTTTTTTACTTTTTCGTATTTTTGTTTGTTGTTTTTGTGATTTGTATTTTTATCTATTTTTTTTGTATTTTTTTTTCAGTTATTTTTTATTTTATTTATTTTTTTTTTTAATAATTTACCCCATTATTTTAAGTATCTGATAAAAAAATTATCTCGTAGATAATTCGTAATAGATAATATTGGCTTTGGAATGAAATTATTTTCGTAAGCAAAATACTTCCATATCAAAACATATAACCTGTGGCTGTCATTCCTCAACTTTTAAGTCGATTTCGTCGTGAAATTAACCATAGAAAGCAACCTTAAAGTCTGTAACAAAGTTTACTAAAGTTGGTAACAAAGAACGCTGCATTGGCCTACTAAGAGTTATATAATTTTCATGCACATTAGTACAATTCATTGCTAACTAAATATAAAAAAATTGATCTATGTATAAAGTATTTTAAGGTCTAATTTCTTATTTGCTTCAAAATACGGCGTGAAAAGACCTTCAGACAGAAAGAAAAATTAAAAATCAAGGCTCAACGCGTGAAATTCTGTCGAACCCTAAAATCACAAGACGATTGGAAAGATTTAGCTAAGTCAACAATAATTTCATAAACAAAGGTGT
The DNA here is from genome assembly GCF_027943255.1 of Anastrepha obliqua. Lineage (NCBI taxonomy): Eukaryota > Metazoa > Arthropoda > Insecta > Diptera > Tephritidae > Anastrepha > Anastrepha obliqua. The sequence continues at coordinate 96,218,405 of NC_072896.1, read as the reverse complement.
ACAATAGCTTTCAGGAAGCGATTGTAATGCACCCCGCTGGTGAATGAAAAAGCCAAGAGAGATAAAAAAAGACTGGCTATTGATAAGAATACTTAAGCGAAGAAAGTAGTTGAGCGAATGGTCTTGGGAGTGGATCTCTGCGAGGGCAGAAAATAACACTAGGCGAGTTCAAAATTTGCGCAAAGGTTTTGATAGTTGATCGCTGATCTTAATAAGGATATTCGAAATACACGTCACCAGTTTTAAAAGATTGGCTTTTTCACTTTTCGAGATAATGTTTATGAAAATTTCCATTGGGGTCGCTGAGATTAAGTAGTGCAGTCTCACACTTCAATAACCAATTTTATTCAACTGAGGTTGAAAAATAGACCTATGCAAAGTTTTCGCAGAATAACTATAGAACTGTAGGATTTATTTTTAAAGAAGTAAAGAAATTGAAATTTATTAAAATGTGCTAAGCAAAAGTTAAAAACAAAAAATTAGAAAACAATATTAAAAAAAAAGGAAAGAGAAAAATCATAAAAAAACATTTATAAAAACAAAACAAAAAATAAAAAAATAAAAAAAAATGGAAAAAATATTAAGAGAAAAAACACGAAAAAACTATAAAAAAAAACTAAAAAAAATGATGAAAAAGCACTCAAATGTCTGGAGGATGAATGGAGCGCTTAAAAGTCAGCATACAGATTTCCATCATCAACAGAAAAAAAAAATGTACGAAAACACAAAAACAGATGATTAATTTTGCGCCACCTTATACAATAAAATTCATACTGTGTTCGACTAGAAAAATAATAAAAAAAAAAAAACCAACAAAAAAATTAAAAAATTACATAAAAAACCATTCAAATATTTCGCAAATTATTTTCGGTTTGGCATGCATATTTTTATTATAATTTTGCCGCAAAACATTTTTTTTTTTAGCAAAAAGGTTATTCGAAATCAAAATTTGAAGATTAATTGTAGACTAAAAATGTATGATTTCAGTGGTCTCTAAGCGACCTCTGAGTGGTCCTAGGGCACGAAATACCATTACCTCGAAAGCAAGAGAAAATCCGAAAAGACGAGGAGGCCATTACATTTCGAAGGCTCAAATTCTTTTTTCTGTTATTTCCTTGCCCATAAATAGAGTGCAAAAAAATTTAACAATACAATTTAATAAAGTTCCTAGTCGGAATATAGGACGGAGATTAAATGAGGCAAACTATCAAAATCTTTCTAAATCCGAGCAAGATGTAATGAAAAGGAATTTGAAAGTTTCCTGAGAAAACAGACGTGTCGAATACATACTCTTATCGAGACACGAACTATTTAGCCCTGCTTCGATTTGCAGAAAAGTACAAATTTTAAAATTAGTAATGTAAAACGATTACACTATGCCATTATAAGTTTGGTGCATTTTAAAGAAAATTTCATAATTTCTCGATTGAAGAAATCCTTGTTGTTATTGGTAAAAAAACTTGACGAGCTCATTTCAACAAGCCACTGTTTGAAGCCAATTTTGCACATGACGAAGATTTTGCAAATTCTCACTCAAAATTTTTCAGCGTAGGTTGATGATCGCAATTCTAATAATTCACACTAGACCCAAATCGAAAATTTTGGGAGGAAAATTGAAGGCTCAATTTTGAAACTAGGTGGACTTTGAAGTACTTGATTTAAATGTTGTTTTTTTTTGTGTAATTGTTTCAAAATTAATTTTTTTCAGCCGAAGGTCGAGCTCCTATGTTGTAGTAAGGAGATTTATCGTTAAATTCCTGTATTATAAGTAAATAAATATATTTTTTTTTAATGTAATTGTAATAAACTTTCGATTTTTTTTTTTTTTAACATGCCGAAATGAAGGCCTGGAACTGTTGTTTTTTTGAATTGTTATCCAATTATTTTGGAGAGGCAACATTTCATGAATGAATTTTAATTTTGCATGCAATCGATCAAAGTACAGATTAAAGTAAATTTATAACGATTTTGTTGTTGTTGTTATTGTAGAAGCATAAACATTCTTCACACATGTACGCAGAATGCTAGTCTTTGGACTGGAGTGACAGTCCTTGACCGAATATGAATCCGAATGGTTCCGGTAACGTAGAACCGACTGTCGTGGGAACGTTGATCGATTGACCGAGCAGGAGAGTGCTTTTAACATCAAAGTTCGAAGATGAAATTTTATCCCCTAATAAAAAGTAGGGTATCGTTTTAAAGAATAAAATCCAAACTTTCATTGAGCATAATTAAGAAAACGTCAGGAATGTCGAAATTAAGAAACCAAAAAAATCGAAGAAAACCTTTGAAAAACTTTGTTCTATTGTGCGAATTTTTCTCTTTATATTTTTATCAGAAAATGCATAAAAAAACCTTATAAATAATATTTTTTTCAGGCCGAAAATTCTTTGACTTACAATTCAAAGAAAAAATCATCCTTAGCTTCCTTCATAATTCTTCTCCATGCATCTCGGTCCATAGCCATACTACGGTAATTGGTCGCTCCTATGCTTCTTAGATCATCTTCAACGTCGTTTAACCATCTTTTGCATGGAAAACGAAAAAATACTCACGCAAAAAAATCAAAATTATGATCTCTCTGTTATCTCGACAACTAGATTAGATTAGATTAGATTCAATTTGAGCTTTTCACTTCGACCTCAACGACTTTTATGCCCTCTACTCATCACAGTACCTCATCCTGACCCAGTTCCCTTAGTAAACCTAAGATAGAGTGGGTTGAGCTGAGTGAATGTGTCTTTCTTCTGGCAGGAATTGGCCGAGATATCTCGAAATTCTTCACGCTATAGCGCCACAGTCAAGGAGAAGGTATATTGGAGTATCCATATCTCAATTCTGGGTAGATGACTGCGCAATTTGCAATCTGACAACACGATTAATTTTACTGTATAGAGGAGCATCTTCCCCCAACTTTTTAAAGCGGGTACACACAAAGAATACATCGTGTGGCACAAACGGCACTGTTTTTGGCCATAAAGCAATGTTAACTATTAGAATTTTTACTACGCACTTTTATGCTTGTCATATGCGCATGCAAAATAAAATGTACTCAAAACGCAATAAAAGCGAATTTTTGGGAAAAATTAGCCTGAAGCTAGACGTGATTTATGGCTACTTATGAGAATGGCGCATTGATCATAAATTGTTATAAAGAAAAGAGGAAGAATTTCAAAAAATTTTACTATCAACAATAAAAACAATGTATGTACATATGCGTGTGTGTGTGTGTGTGTTTAGAAAGAAATTGTGACTCCAAGCTCCAGCCAGCAACAAACGTTAGACAAATTCTAGTCAAACTTGCTGTGTAGAAATAAATGGAAAATAAATGATGACAGAAACACTTATGGAAGAGCCACCGAGCAACCAAGCTCGGGATAATCACGTCTGTATGTATGTACGCAGGTACTGCTTAGGAAAAAGCATGTCGAGGAAGACATGCGGCAGACAAAGCTGCAAAGTAACAACATACCAACACGTTCGGCGTCACCGCAACCACAGCTATGTGGCCCCAACGTGACCCTCCATCGCTCAAATTGCTCACTTGTCAGACAGGTAGAGACGCGTTGTGAGTGAGTGTGCATTTGTTGATGTGCATTTGCGGCCAACTGGAAGTTATTGCCATTAATCAGCAGAGGAGATTTCTTTTGTAGTCAAATGGACACCATCGATAATGAAATGAGATCTTAGACCGGCAGTCAGTAGTTTTTACTGCTAAATAGTTTTATGATATCCATATTTTACGGCTGTTGTTTAGAGATCGTCGATTAGTGATTGTAAGCCAAGTGACGCAACAATATTTTCTCGTAGAAATTCGTAATGATTGTAAAAATGTTGCTGAAACCTACGCAATCCGGTAGAAAATATTCAATTTATCTTTCTGCAATATTTTTCATGCTAGATTTATAAAGAGGGAGAGCAAGACTTTCTCTGCTTTGGAAATATCAGTTGGGTCAGGTAGACTTGGATTCATTTGGTGTTTCCACGAGAAAGAAACGACTGGGACGCTTTTTAAACTCGGCCAAAATCGCTTAAGCGGTTAACGCGCCAATTGAGAAGAAGAAGAAACAAATTTATAAGCCCCATGTTCCATTTAAAAAATGAACGCGATTTTCGAGCGACTTCAGACTTTCATTTTACTAAACTTAATTCAATGACCTATAAAACTGCATACTCAGAAGTTTTCTGCAAATTCTAATTAAAAACTAGAAAATTTTGACGGGAATTTTTGGAAATTTGTTACAGTTTTGGAAATTTTGTTAAATTTTTGTTAATTTTGTACAAAGTTTGGGTACCCAGAAGATTTATAGAAACTCTAGTTAAAATTGGAAAATTTACATCAAAATTTGATGATCAGTTTTGGAATTTTGTTAAAGTTTTTTGAATTTTGCTAAATTTTTTTATATTTTGTTAAATTTTTATTAATTTTGTGGAAAGTTTGGATACGCAGATGTTTTCTAGAAATTCTAATTAAAAAGTTGAAAATTTTGAGGACAATTTTTGGAAATTTGTTAAATTTTTGGAAATGTGTTAAATTTTTGGAAATTTTTGTGATTTTTGTTCAAAGTTTGGGTACCCAGAAGTTTTCTAGAAATTCTAATTCAAAAGTTAAAAATTGTTATGACAATTTTTGTGAAATTTTTAAAATTTTTGTTAATTTTTTAGAATGTTCTAGATATTCTATTGTAATTAAAAAGTTTAAAATTTTGAAAGCAATTTTTAGGAATTTGTTATTATAAATTTTTGTGAATTTTGTTAAATTTTTCTACTAGATATTCAAATTTAAAAGTTGAAAATTATTATGACAAATTTTGGATTTTTTAAATTTTTGTGAATTTCGTTAAATTTTTCTAATTTTTTTTTTTAAATTTTGTTAAATTTTTGTGAGTTTTGTACAAAGTTTGGAACAGTGACTTATAAAAGATTTATTGTATGTAGTCTTATAAAAAATTTCCAAAAAAAAAAAATTTTATGAAAAATCTTCCGAATGTTTTAGGGACATAAAATGAAAGTGACTTAATTATGTGAGCATAAGTGTGCATGCAAGATGGCGCAAAATTAATCACCCTATCCGAAGATTCACAATTTTCTCAAGTGGATACGACGCCAAATATATTTGAGACTAATGAACTGGACAGCTTCAATAGACAAACAGACAAGCAATGGAGCGCGTTAAGATCAGAAAAAAGATTTCCATCATTCAAAATCTGTTTTTTTATTCAGTAAAAAAAGTTAGTCAAAAACAAAATTGGATGATTAATTTTGCGCCACCTTGTACATCCCTAGGGAAATTCCCTTAAAATCTCTCAGCTTTTTTCACGTCTATCGCATACATCCCCGGAGTTAAGCATGCAAGCGATTTTCCACTGGGTGGCTGGTTATGTTGCAGGAAAAGTCGATGTTGCATGTTGCAAGCGCGCGCTGAAGTAATCACAAGGAAACCAACGACACAAATATCGCAATCAACTACAAAGAAGCAACACCTAACAATGGGCAACTTTCAAATTGCCGCTAGTTGATTACACCTGAAGTTACATACAGTTAGTGAGTTAACGTAGAAAAGGCGCAAGCCAGCCAGCCAGCAAGAGTCAACAATCGCATGCGACAATCTCACGCTCGGTCGCTTGGTCGCGAGACAATGAAGCGATGATATTTGTTGGAAGCAACAAGTTACCTGCAACAACGAATATCCCCGACGGCACAGGAAATCATCAATGCATAGTAGGTTAAGTACAATATCTAAACACGAATATGTTCCTACACACACACACACATGTAAAGTATAATACATATGTGCGTACAGTGGAGGGCATTAAAATTAGCACAGTTCATGAATTATATGCATTTTTTTAAAATAAAGTAATTTTGCTTTTTGAAAAGTGAAAATATAAAAGAAAGCGGTAAGAAAAAATGTTGGTTAGACGAAAAGAAAAATACTATCCGGAAAATAAGTGAAAAAGTACAATTTGGCGAGTACGCGAGAGTCAGTGAGAGTATTTCACATGTTAAGATGAGATGTGGCTTAACAGGCGTCGGTAAATTCAGCTCGAAGAAAACCTACAAAACAGATGTAAGACTATCTAAGCTACTAGCAAAGGCTTTAAGAGAGGGCAACAGAAATTTAAAGAGAAGAGTTCATGGAGGATTTAGAACCTCTTATTTAAACCAAATAACGACGAAATTGGCATGTCCAAATTTAAATGTTTTTTGTCTTCCACTGCACAATTTTGATAATTTTTTCTTTTCCTTCATATGAAAAAAAATTCGAGCATTCGTTATATGGACCAAAACACCCAATATTTTCAGCAGGGAAATCGTCAAAAGCCAACGTTATTTTAGAGCCATTTGAAACTTGCACTTTTCTTAAACAAAATTCAGAATACTACAAAATTGCATACTCGAAATTTTTCCAGAAATTCTGATTAAATCAAAAAATTTGAAATTTTCATGACATTCGTCGAATTTTTATAAATTTTTCCAGAATTTCTGATTAAAAACCTTGAAATGTTGATGAAAATTCGCCGAATTTTTATAAATTTTGTACAAAGTTTTCAACTTTGCATTATATGGCTTTTAATGTGATATAAACCGTGATTTTTACTTCAAATGTGCACTTTGCTACAACAAAATTTAATGGACTACAAAATTGTTCGACTCGAAATTTTTCCCGAAATTCTGATTAGATTAAAAAGTTTGAAATTTTCATGAATTCAAATAAATAATCAGTCAAAACTTCCGAATATATGACGTCCACTTTCTTTTGACTCTCACTCACTATATTCATTACAGAGCCGCCAGGTGAGGGAGGCACAGAAAATGGAAATTTCGATAGACATCATTTTACAGGAAAAAATAGAAAATAAACAAATTTATAAAATAGTTGTCTTGTAACCTAAGCGTCACATATTTGTAAGCCTATCACTTCCGCCAGATGAGGGAGGCAACCGCAATTTTTGAGTGTCTGTGTTTATATGGAAAATATGGTGAAAAAGAGGAGAACCAAAGTTTTACCTGAAATGAATCAGATCCATGAAGACGGTGCTGAATTACTTAAAAAAGTGCAAGAGCGCTTAAAACCCTGCTTAATAAGGTAGACTTATCAAAATATCAATAAAACTTTTTAATACAACTTTTTATAAATAAAAATAGGGATATACAATAGTTAAAAAAAAATTAATATATAAATAAGGCGCGAACACTTCTGTTACAGGTTTCACCGAGCTCCTTCTCCTATTTGAGGTGTACGTCTTAATGTTGTTCCACAAATGGAGGGCTTACAGTTTTAAGCCGGCAAAAATACACTCTGAGATTTGCCATTGCCAGCCGAGGGGCGACCGCTACTAGAAACAACTTTTTCTATTATTTGATGTTCATTCACGCAGCCCGAATGGTAGTCTCGCACCAACACATTCGGCTACGACGATCGTCTTATAGTTTCTCCAGTCTAATTTCTAAGAAAATTTATGTCAAGAATTAAAATATTGTATTAAAAGTGTAAATTTTATTAGATTTGAAAAAATATATGCAAAGTTTTTATATGAAACCATATTTTGCATACGCCATTTCACATAGGAAATGAAAAAATATTATAAAAAAATATACCTTCATTTATCTTAATTCGCTCGCTCTTAAAAAATTGGTGCATATAAAAATAATTTGTTTTTTGTATTTGTATTTTTATATCCGGCACTGTATATAAGTGTATATTTAAGCAACCTGAGACACTGCCAAGCACTAAAACAATGATGAGATTAGTGGAAGGAGTTTGCAATTTTTTTGCGCTGCCTTTGGTATAAATACAAAAGCAACTGGAAAAAATATTTGTAAACAAAGAGAGAAGAAATAAGTGAAAATGAAATTGATAATCTGGCCTCGGTACTGGACACTGAAATTGGTGAGTAAACGCGCGCGAAAATTTGGCGCATGCCAGCTAGCGGAAGAGAATGAGAGAGAGATTAGAGACAGGGACAGGGAAGTGATAGAGCGCAGGTTGGGGCAAAATCTAAAATTTTGGTGAGTGGAAAATTTATTTTGATTTTATTGTGCTTGTACGATTTACTGTTTCTCCTTTTATGGTTGTTTTACCTCAAGTATTAATTCGCTGATTTTATTTTTTTTTTTTGCTGATTGTTTATCAATATTGCATGGAAAGGGGTTGCCACTGAATATTAACTATTTTTGAAGTGAAAACTTCTTTAGAATCGTTGGGAGTGATTTGAGAAAAAGTGAAACGAAAAAAGCGACACTCTTGGCTACGAAGAGTTATATTATATGTTGATATAAACGTAGCGACGAACTAAATAACTTTTAGGCCAGCGCCGACAGCATGGCGCGATAGCCGAGCGGCTAGCAATGTGAGCTTCCGATCCAAAATCCTTGGTTCGAATCACAAGAAAAAAATTTTTTTTATACAGTTATTTTATTTTATTTTATGATTTGTTTATGAGGAACTTTTTTTCATGGCAGAAATACACTCGGTGTTTTGCCATTGCCTGCTGAGGGGTGAGCGCTATTAGAAAAATAGTTTTCCTTAATTTTGGTGTTTTCACCGAGATTCGAACTGACGTTCTCTCTGTGAATTCTGAATAGTAGTCACGCACCAACCCATTCGGCTACGGCGTTTGTTTAATTTTACTGATGCAAAAATGAGGAAAAATATATGAATAAAGTTTGCTTACTGTTTACACATTTTCCAAAGGCGACGGAGAACCAAAAAAAAAAAAAGTCGATTTTCAAACAAATACGAGTGCATATGTGTAATTGTGTTAGAGTTTCGGTCACGCCCCAGCAAAACCTGCGTGCATATGTGTTTGTAACATTCAAAAAAATGTAATTGTGTTAGAGTTTCGGTAACGCAGGTTTTGCTGGGGACGCTCATAATAGCAACCGCGTGTGTATTTTTATATTCGTAAATATTTTCATTTTTAAATATTTACCGCAATTATGCCGAAAAATAATGCAGAAAAGTGTTGTGAATATCGACAGAAAAAAAATCAATAAATAGCATCACGGAATTCATTCACGAAAATTTAATAAAGTATACACCAGAAGTATCGCGGATACTTAGAAAAGATTACGATAAAGTTCCAATGATTTTAAGTGGCGATTTTAACGTAAATTTTGCATTGGACACAGCGGTTCCTTCAATTGACTTTCTCAATACAACATTCAATTTAAAAATGTGTAACAATCGCACTGAATCGACAACACGATCAAAAACAACCATTGACGCGGTATTTCAAAGACATATTGACAACATCGAAACCAAAGCATTTGTATCATATTTTAGCTATCATAAGCCACTCGTATCATTTGTTGAAATTGAAAACATTGAGGATGAATAATAATAAAATGAAGAAAATAAAATATGAACTTTATAGCAATATTATAATGAACCTATAATTATCCCACTCCTAATGCTGCTTTCGTCTTATTCTCTCTCAGTTTGTTTTACGGAAGGTTTCACTTCTATCGCGTCTAACCGTTAGACTGGTATTTTTTTATTTTTTTAAATTAATTTTTTAATTTTTTTAATTTTTGTAAATTTACATCACAAAAGTTTTTTCATATAAAATGAGAGCAGTTTTCGTTGCTGGTGACTCAAAAGCCACTGAATGGATTTAAATAATAATTTTTTTTTGTGCAAAAAAGACCTCAAGAAACATTCAGCTCCATATAAATTCTCAATGGGACATAGAGTGGCGCAGTTTCATTCACAAGTATAAAAATATCAACCCAGATCGTAGGAAGGTAGTTTACCATAGTAATACAACCCGTCACCAATCAACAATTTGACCCGCCAACATAACGCATCAGCATTTACTCACTGGAGGTTCTCCTGCTTCCTGTCCTTTCTGCTCTAGATTAGCATCAGCAGAGCAATTCCTCAACGAATGTTCAATTTTGGAAAGATTAAGCCTAAAACACTTTGGCTCTGCGAACCCAGCGTCTACTCTAAAATCTGTAACGTCGCGAGGCATCTTAAGTATATATAATTTCATCCAAGTAAGCAATTTAAGTATACAGAGTAAGTATTTTATACTATGTTTTAATCTACACTAATATTATAAAGAGGAAAACTTTGTTTGTTTGGTTGTAATGAATAGGCTCAAAAACTACTGGACCGATTTTAAAAATTCTTTCACCATTCGAAAGCTACATCATCCACGAGTAACATATATTATATTTTATTTTGGAAATATGGCTCGAGATATAGGTCAAAACGTGGACCCGGGTAACCTTCGGATGTGTATGTACAATATGGGTATCAAATAGAAGCTGTTGGCGAATGCTTTAGTCCAGAGTACTTTTCATGCCGCTCCGTGACTAGGGTCTCGAGATAGAGACCAAAACGTGGACCCTAAAATGTGTTTGTACAATATGGATATCAAATTGAAGCTGTTGGTGAATGCTTTAGTACAGAGTATTTTTCATGCCGCTCCGTGACTGGGGTCTCGAGATATAGGTCAAAACGTGGACCTGGGTAACCTTTGGTTGTGTATGTACAATATGGGTATCAAATGAAAGCTGTTGATAAGTGCTTTAATACGGGGTAATTTTCATACCTATTGATGACTAGGGTCTCGAAATATATGCCAAAACGTGGACCCGCCGGGTCTTTGCACCGAATTAAACCAAACTTACGCACATTGTTAAGTAAGTATTGAAAATGGGTTTCGTAAAGTTTGGTTGTAATTCGGAGCTCTGGCAACGGGTACAGCGTTCTTTTGAACCAGCCATAATGTCGCTTACTTTTTTAACGCTTGGGGCGGAACTGAACTGTCAAATTGACAGTGTGAGTTACAATGTGTCAATATTTCTTTCTGATTTGGATGCCATAAGGAAAGAACGTAAGTGCAACATGTAAAAATTGTTTGTGAATTTTTTTGGAGTGGATTTTGGAACAGTGAATAATTTCTTACGAAATTTGAGGATTTAATGTGAAATCCGAATGAAATTATGTGTTCGTGGAAAAAAATTTTTTTTTCGTTTTTTTTTTTTTTGAAAAATATAAATGGATAATGGTTAAAAAAGCTCCAATGCTTAATAAAACATATAAATTGAAACGAAAAATTCATGGATGATCAGGAAAAAAGACGATTGTTTATTCATATGCGTTGATTTGAAATTTAAAAACAATCTTCTTTTTTCCTGATTTTCAATTTATATTTTATATTTACTTAAAAACAAATAGAAAAGCAAAAAATATTGTTTATGCCAAAGCGCTTGAATAAAGAATAAAGGAATAAATAATATGAAAATCATATATTTTCTGTTCTAAACCATATCTATTCTATTTTAGTGTGCCCAGCGAAGGGGGCCGGGTTTGCTAGTAAATAATAATAATAATAAAATTTCTTTTGCCTTATCACCAAGCTCTAGCAGAGGAGGCGTTTGACGAGGTTTTTGAACGCGGCCCGTGTCGACTATCAGTTGTGGAAAAATATAGAAAGAAGAAGAAGATGTATTCATAGGTACTTAAACTTTGGGATTCGTCATTATGCGCAGTTTGCTTTTATTTTTCATAAACTTGGTTTCTGGTTAGTCAACTTATATTTTTTCTTTTTTTCATTTTTCTACATATGAACGCTGTTGTCTGCCGAAAACGCCATAACGGCAACATTCACATGCTTTCTACGTTAAAATGTTGTGAGCAACAATGACAAGAAACATTGTCGTCACATTCTAGAAAGTATTAGCCTTTCGCCATGCCATCAAACTAACGTTCCCAAGAGTCAGGTCACAAAGGTGAAACGAAACAGAAAAAAAAACAAGTTAACGCACTTAGCTGCATTTAAGCTTAAAGCGGTGACTTCGAACGAAAAAAAATTAAAGTTAAAAACAAAATGTGATAGTCATATATGTATGTATGTATGTATGTATGTGTGTATGTACCTTTTATTAAGTTTAATTACAAACAAAAACCAGCCTTGACAGAAAAAAAATACTGTGAAATGTCATATAAAATTGAGTTGTTAACTGCTAAAAAATAAACAAAATCCACTTCGAGTCTTATAATATTAAGTACAGTAAATAAAGTAATTAAAGCATAGTTATTATCTGCCTTATGCCTTTTGTTTACTTATAAAACTATGAAACTTTTAATTAACTTTGGTTTTGTGTACACTCGAATGGCGATAAAAAACCAGCCGTAATTTGGATGGAGTCGAATTTTTTGTATACCCGTACAGCAGCGCACGTTTTTGTGAAATATAATATAATAAAGATAAAATCATGTGATTTTCAATCGTAAAACTTTCCTAAAATCACCATCACCATCCACATCCAGACGAGGTACGAGTGAGTGCGGTGTTGTTGTAGTAGCAGTAATACAAGCAGGAGTGAGTGCGTTCTAGCATATGGAGACAGGGCTCTTTGAACTTGTGAGCTAAAGTTGGTGAAGGAACTGCTCTGCAAGTTAAAGTTTAGACTACAGTGACCTGACAGTAGTGAGTTCCAAGTGGAGATAGCTGCAATCAACAAACCAGTTCTCTGGCTTCTCACTAGCGTAATAACAACATTCAAGAAAATAAACTTCGATTCTGAAAGCCAAGTGGTATTCAACGCCTTAGGCTCGCTAATGTGAGCTCGACACCAGCCGGAGGATGACTGACTTTCCTATCGGACGCATTCGAATATTTCGATATAAAATTCATGTCAGTTCGTGGTTCCACAGACCGGGAATTGTGCATCAGGTGTTCTAGCGATGAGACTTAGCATCGTCGTTCCCGCTACAGTCGGTTCTACGTTACCGGTACGAGTCGAATTTATATCCGGCGAAGGTCTATCAATCCAGCTGCAGCTCTGTACAATTATGAGGAATGTTTAGGCAGCTACAACAACAAACCCACTCCAATAAAACCACACCAATAACAACAACAAAAACAATAACAAAATACCAAGAACAAAAACTATAACACACATAACAACATCAAACCATTTTTCCAAAAACCGTGTGAAGATGCCCTTCACGCACCTCCTTTCGCAAAATTAAAATTTAGGCATCTTGGCACCCCTTGTGAACAATTTTATGCAAACTCTTAAGCTGTCGAGAGTCTTCAAAGAAAAAATACTTTCGGCAAGCAATTCAAGCTGCAGAGTTTCGAAAGGCAATTGCAAAAGAGGCTGCCGTAGCTGAGTGGTTGAGGCGTGACTACCATTCGGTAGTGCTCGGGTGTGAAACTTCGGACGTGAAACAACAAATGATAAAAAAAGTTTATTTTTCTAATAGCGGTCGCCCCTCGGCAGGCAGTGGTAAACCTCCGAGTGTATTTCTAAACTCTACCCGAAAAGCCCTCTGGAACAACATTTCCTTCCATTTGTAGAACAACATGAAGAGGTACACCACACCTGGCAAGAAGAACTCAGCCAAACACCGAACAAAGAGAATGAGCGCCAATTATTATCAATATTCTTATTACTATAGAAGAAGTTATACTAGACATTTTTATAAGGAAGTGCTGGAAATTTAACTAAGCTTAGGACGAATTTATTTGGATTTTTCTTTAATTCTATAAGTATCCGTGAGGCCTCTTGTCGTGTTAGCTACAGGGCGTCCCCCTAGATAATGAGTTTCCACAGTTCCATCCGCCATACTGTCGATTTTTTCATGTGAAAATCAAATGTTGCTTGCTCCTTATTCATATTGACCATAGCGGTTTTAAGTGCAGCCTTTAGAGAAGAAATGGTGTCATGAGGATGCTTCCTGGTTTCACGCTCTCGTGAATCTCATGTCGCCATCGTTTTGTGTGAAGGAGCAGAGTCTTGCTGAAAGATGTACGGGCTAACTTCGCGTGCACTATCAATCCAGGGTTCCACTATTGTCTTGAGAACGTCGATATAAGAAGCAGAATTTACTCGAAATCCTCGAGAAGTGTGGTGGAATGCATGTCCTGGAATGCACAACTCCTTAAACCGTAACAATGGCTGGAAACTTCGAGTGCATGACAACAGGAACTTCTGTAGGATTTGAACATAGACATCTGTCATTCTGGTCATATCTGCGGTTGGTCTTTTGATCTTGGGAAAAGTTTATTTCGTCAAAAAAAAAAACCATAACATCTAAGGCACTTCAAGGTGATTAATTTTATTTAGAAGGTCTCTTGATGCTGTTGTTTTTGTTATAGTAGCTTACTCAACCCTGCCAGTGCAATATAGTCACCGGTCGTCCTCGTCTAACTCATCTATCGGTAGGCCTAGGCCCTGCACGCTGAACCGTACCTTCACGGCCTCTTGATCGGATTACTGGCTGTTCTCGTGTTTTCTCAGACCTAACTGTATTCTGCGTGTAACGTAGGATTTATGTCGCAGATCTTCATGGACATTTCGACGGATAAAACCCTCAGAAACATTAAGCTCCCTCGCAAGGGCTCTCATTGATTTTAAAGAGTCCACGTCAATGTTCGCTTGCACTTTTTAAATAAATTCTGCAGATTGGACAGTGTCAGAACGTTTCTCGTAGTTTTTCCGTTTTGCAACAGATTCTGCATCGCCGATGCTTCCAATTCACAGTGAACTTTACGCACGAATGAACGGACGCACTTAAGAAAATTAAGATTTCTAAATCGGTGTGATTTGTACATATGACTCATGGGCTGAAAAGTTCAGGGATCTAACAAAGAAAACACATTCTCTTTTGTTGAAACTTAGCTTTATTCATCAACGCAATTTCCATCAAGAACAATGCAATTATTCCACTGCCACTGTAACATTTCAATACGACTTTTGTAGAACGATTATCTTTTGCCTCAAAATAGACCTCAATTTCAGCGACAACCTCTTCATTCGGGCGAAATTTCTTACCGGCAAGAATTTTTTTAAGTGCGCGAACAGCCAGTAGTCGCTGGAAGCCAAATCTGGCAAATAAGGGGTTGGATGTGGGGACAATTCGAAGTTCAGTTCTTGTAGTTTTGCTATTGTTTTGATTAGCTGGTGACACGGTGCCTTGCCTTGATGGAACACAATTTTTTTCTTTGCCATATATCACTATTGACGGTTTTTCCCTTCTCAAGATAGTTGATGAATATTACACCAGGCATATCCCAAAATACCGAGGCCATAACCGATTGTTGTGCTTTCGGGCGCTTTGGTCAAGATTCACCAGTCAACCACTGCTGAGAATCATCAACACGTTCTTGTTTTTGGTAAACAGTGAGCAGAGCTTTCTCATAATCAATCTCGTTCTTTTGATATCTTTACGATGTCAGTTAACTCACGTAACTTCACTTTTCGATCAGTCAAAACGATTTTATGGTTTTTTTCGACGTTTCTTGGTGTTACCGCCTAGACGTCCACTGCCTCATTGCATCATCTGCATAATTGCATCATCGGTGTCTCTACCACCACGTCTGAAGTCAGCAAACCATCGCTCTATTGTTGTTTCTGATAAAGCAGAGTGCCCAAGACATTTTTCAAGCCATTGCTTTACTTCAATCATATTTTTCCCCATCAACAAGCAGTATAAAATTAAAACAGGAAATTCTTTTTGATCCATTGTTTTGAAAATAATAAAAGTAGCGTCATTCTTAGCACAATAACTCACGAACTGATGAATAGAATATCATGAAATTTCAACAGCTGTATTTTTAAGGTTAGTACTAACTGAAAAATAGGTAAATGCAATAAAAACCATTTATGTGTTAGGCCCGGGACTTTTCAGCCCATGTGTCAGGGACGATAATTGCGTGTCTTCTCATTTCTTGAGTTAAGTTGTAGTTCTTCATGCTTTATCTGAAAAAGCTATAGCCACTTGTGCATGTCCTCAACTACCGTACCCTGTATAATAATTATTTTATTTTTTTATTTTTATTTTTTATTTTTAAAAGCTTGCATGATAATAAAATTATAAGTAAACTCAAGCAAACGTAGCGCTAGCAGCAGAGGCTTTCGGCTGGCTGGTGATGTTTGTTGGATCAGATACGACGGAGTAGGTCGGTGTCTTTTATAAAGAGTAAATTTTTTTAATGTTATCTTCAGTGGCATCTTTTAAAAGTTGAAGAGGATCTGTGTTACTGAACTGGTGATGCCTTTGAGAAGCAAGTTCTGGGCAGTGTACCAGTAAATGATGCACACTAACTGTGGCTTGTAATAGGTGTGCGCTAGTTATTATGGTGTGCCCAATACGGAGCCGTGTGTATGAGGTAATGTGGTTGGTGGGTACCGATGATGGATAGGCAGGTTTTTTCACGTTTGGGGGTTAATGTTCGAATAATGTTGTTTATAATGCAACCATTCACGAAGTAACTTTGTTTGCCTCCGTTCATGAATAAGTCGATATATGTCGCTGGGTGGGATGACTTCGAATGTGACTGTTGGTGTAAATGTCCTTGGCAATTGTATCTGCCAGTGGATGCCGGAGTGCCCAGTTATCTACATAATTTTGATGCTGCTCCAATGAGAAACGAGTACTTTTTTAATACAGTCCATGATTTTGCTTGACTTTTTGTGGTTTTGGATGGATTGCAAGCAGGAAAAATTGTCGGAGCAAATTATATGTTCACCCTTGCTTTTCGCGCAGTATTGAACGGCTTGTAGTGTAGCGGTTGCTTCAGCTCAGAAAATCGTGCAGAATGAAAATAGAAGGCCGTACATGATAACTTCCTGATTTTTAGGTGTAGATACGTGTGAGGTTGCAAATTGAAAGTCTTTGCCAAAAACAGGGCTTAGAGTATAATAATTATTAAACTTAGTTTTAACACATTGTGGTCGGTCGTTTTGTGTCAGTGCATTACGGCTGGAGCGGGTAATTTATTGAAAAATGTGCGCGAATTTTATTGTTATTAAAAATCAGTATAAATTTAAAAAGGCTCTGATTTCTTTTTTTAACTTTTATTTTCTTATCTTAGAATGTATTCTCTATCGTTATTATAATAAATAAAGCTACTTTCTGTATACTGTGAATTACGCCACTTAACTAAAACTGAAATAAGAGTTGTTTTGAAATTAATTGCTTTTAAATTTGCTCGTATGATGTTTACTGTTAAACACAATTTACCGTTATTATTTTGATTTGTATATGTTTGTGCATCGTAATACTAGGTATGAGAAAGGGTAACAACAAACATTAATAACCCGTATATCTTTATTTCCCTTATTCTACCACCCATCTATAAAAACGTATAACTACGTGACCCGCGCTCTACCCACAGTTTGCGAAAAACGTATTTTTACGTGTCCCGCACACAATGTGTTAAGAGCTTTTTTTAATTTTATTTGCAATTTTTTTTTAGTTATATGGTAATAAATTCATATGTTTTGTCCAACACTGTACGCACCACAGGGTTGTACCCTTTTTTGCAGTTAAAACAAAAGTGTAGGAAATTGGCAAAGTATTTATGGCTGCTGGCTGGAAAACTACAAAATTCCAACAATGATAACAATGTAAATAACAGCCGCAACATCAACAACAACAAGTGAAAACACTGACTTTTGTCGAAACAATGTCAGCAATTTGCATGTGAAAAAGAGATTACAATAAAATTTAAGCAAAATATGGATATCTCTACGGACGAGTATGTGCACATACATACCTACATATGTAAGTGTGTATGTATTTCAAGATGAACAAAAAACAAAAACTTTTAACTTTCGTACTTCGGCACACCTGTGTGTATGTATATATGTATGTATGTGCGTTTTTATGTGGCTAAACGTGCCAGCGCAAAACAAAAGTTCAATTAAATAATAATGCAACAATAAGGCAACAAGCGTACAAAATACAACAGTAAATTAAAAACAATATAGAAACAACAACAACAGCATCAATGAGCAAGCGAATAAGCGCTTAATATGTTTGTATGTGTGTGTGTGCATATAAATCGACTTATTTGGAGATGTACGCACGACTCTATTTATAAATAAACGTAAAATGTGTGCGTATGTGTGTATGTGTTGGTGCATGATCAGCAAACATAACAAAATTATATAAGTTGATTATGTCCATTTCACTTTGTATTCATTATATTTGGCTTTTTCAATCGACAACTGTATTTGTAGATTTGTAAATGCGCTTATGTATGTATGTGTGTGTGTAAGTGTATATGGTTGATTTGTGCGCGTCATGCGCTTAGTACAAGGTGGCGCAAAATTAATCATCTCATAGGAATTTTTATAATTTTTTTTTTATAATATTTGACGCAAGCAATAAAGATCCAAAATAAAGATTTTCATTACTCAAAATATTTTTTTTTTTATTTAGTAAAAAAGTTGCACGAAAAAAAACTAAATGGATGATTAATTTTGCGCCACTATGTACTCAAGTCAATGGGTTATAAATCTGCATGCTCAAAAAAGTTCTATAAATTCTAAAAATTCTTGTTAAAAAGTCTGTAATCAAATATAAAAATGTCCATAAAATTCTTGGAAAATTTATATTTTTTTTTTTTAATATTTGACGCAAGCAATAAAGATCCAAAATAATGATTTTCATCACTCAAAATATTTTTTTTTTTATTTAGTAAAAAAGTTGCACGAGAAAAAAACTAAATGGATGATTAATTTTGCGCCACTATGTAGGTACTCAAGTCAATGGGTTATAAATCTGTATGCTCAAAAAGTTCTATAGATTCTAAAAATTCTTATTAAAAAGTCTGTAATCGAATATAAAAATTTCCATCTCTCAAAATCATTTTTTTGTATTTAGTAAAAAAGTTGATAAAAAAATGGATGCTTTATTTTGCGCCACCATGTACTAAAGTCAAAAAAGTACTATAAATTCTAAAATTACTTGTTAGAAAGTCTGAAATCAAATATAAAAATTTCATCACTCAAAATTATTGCTTCTCTTATTTATTTAAAAAGTTATTGAAAACCAAAATTGGATGATTAATTTTGCGCCACCTTGTATATGCACATGCGAGTATGTACGCGTGTGTGTGCCTGTATCGCTTATTTCCTTTGGTCAAATTCATAGTTTTTTTTGTTTTTTTTTTCAAACACTTCAGCTGTGGAAGTCATTATTACGCATAACGCCATATATGTATGTATGAATGCACAAGCGTAATAGTTGTTGTTGTTTTTGCCATCTGTTCACTCATTTACTCATTCATTCACTCCTGCATTCAACTGGTAGTTGAATTTTCTTTATTCGATTGATTAGCGCAATTGGCAGCAACTGTTGTTTGTTGGCTAATGATCGTACACTGCTGCTGCCGCCGCTACCAGCACTGCTACTGTTGTAGTTTTTGTTATTGTTTTAGGCAGTTATCGAATTTCTAGCATTCACTGCAATATTTCTAATTTTTTTTAGTAGCACTAACAACTGTGTTGTTGTTGTTGTTATACTCGTAAGCTGTTGCATTGCAGTGGAATGGAGACTGTTTTTCTACTTTCGTACAGGGAAAACTTGAATTAGTGAATTAAATTTCTGGTTTAGGACTAGTAAAATATCCGTCAGTTGTTAATCATTTTGCTGTTCATATCATCAGAGTTTAATAGTGGCAATGCAGAAAAGCCCACATAAATCTTTCCACTTATGACAGCCATGGCAGTTGGTTGTTGGTTCGAAAAAAAGCGTAACATTTAAATTTTTAATAAACTGGAGGATATAATTTTTCTAGATAACCCTCCGTTGGACACCTTTTTTGAAACGTTCGGTTGAGCACCCGGATCTGGCCTTTTTTCGTCCTGTTGGCGAATCCTTTTTAAAAGGTTATATCCATACATCGATCGAAAATTAAATTTTAGGAAGCTATCTGCAAGCTCAGGTCGTTAGCAATAATAGAAATTTGTTAAATTCACGTAAAAAGCTGAAACATTTCTGGCTTGACCGGGATGCCCTACCGAAGGTTAAACAACAAAATTTAAGTACAACAATAACTTAAAGAAAGTGTTGAATTTTCTGGTATGTCCAAGGTATAAAATTTTGAACCGCCAGTATGGAACGCCAATAATATACCGTATCGGCTACTTAGGCAGAGGCAACAAACCCGCGCTAGAGTACAGTTTTATTTTCGTTTACACGACTGTACCACCGTTGCTGAAACGACCTGGATGAATAACCGGCCAAGAACTGTCTCTCCAGTAGATAGGTTAAAATGGTTGCCCAGAAAGTTGGACCACTTGGACGAAGAATTTTAGTTCATCCTTTGTGATCTCTCTAGTAGGACTCTGTACAGAATAATTGTTCTCTAGCCACAGCAACATATGTTTGAAGGTACTTTAAGGCCACTTTTTTGTAATATTTTTTATTTATTATAATTAATTACAATTTAAAAATTATAATGAATGAAAGCACGAACAGTAAATACTGCTTTTATCTTATCTATTATTGGTGCTTTCAAAAGGTTTAAGGGGTTTGGTTATGGAAAAACAATATTTCTAGAATGAGTAAGGAGGGGGCATTCAACAAGGATTAGAAGGATGTTGTTGTTGTTGTAGCATAAATACTGCTGTAAATCACCGGTTGTCTTCGTCTAACTCATCTAAAGGTAGGCCCAGGAAACGTGCTGTTTCGACAGGTTGGGTCCAGAGGGGTGCTAGATTAGCGGGTTTGATGGGACATGTGAAAAGGAGGTTAGTGTCGTACGGGGTGCCTTCACATGCTGGACATATGTTTGGTATGTCGGGGTCAAGTCTGGATAAGTAGGAGTTTAACCTGCTACAATATCCAGAACGTAAGGATGCGCGGGTCTCTCGGGGTAGCTGGAGCTCTTAATCTACTGTAGGTGGTGGTTGGACTCCGATTACGGCATTCGGGGGTTGAGAACTAAAGAAGGTGGTAAGTGTCTCCCGAAAAATGACGTTCATTGTCTGTCTAAGCACTGTCCGGTCCAGTAGTTGCCTATTCATTTTGTCCTGCATCTCGTCCGCGTAAATGAAGAGGTCTTGACGTGTCTGGAAAGCGGATCTGGCTCAAGCAGGTGTCTACATGGTTGAAACCTGTGGTAGCACCCTAACAAAAACTGTTTGCTGGGCTTCTTTACAGGTAGCATCTGTGCCTCGCTGTGAAGGTGTTGCAGAGGGGGCATCAGGAGGCAACCCGTCGCTCTCCAAATAGCAGTGTTTTGGCAAGTCTGAAGCTTTATTATGCACTGCAAATCACTAGTTCCAGGCGACCAGACAGGCCTGGAGTTTAGAACCGGCGGACCAATTGCCCTAAGGGGTAACACCACTGTACTCGCGTAAAATAAACACGATTTTTAAAGAATTTTTTTGTATAGAAGGAAAGGGGAAACAATCACTCTGATTTGGGAAGTTATTACTTATATACTAAAATACAAAACTACAAAGTTTGATCGACAAATTTTACAAAATGGCGGCATTGGAGACATTTTTGTAATGTGGTTTCTCTTGAAGGAGCTCCGCAGCACAGACGGTGCAAATTTTAATCTGGAACAAAGAAACATTTTTTTTCTTAATCTAGATAAGAATAGCTAGAGAAACACGTAGGGGATTTAAAAAATATTTATTTTTGTGGAATTAGCAAGCATTTGAAGGAAAAAACTCTATTTTGGTCTAAAAAAACGGCACTTAATAGGACTATGAATAAGTTCGTGCGGTTTTTTTTCGAAATTTGAAACTTTATTGACGTAAAATGGTTACAAATTTAATATTCAAAGTATTGTCCATCGCTTACTACTACTTTTTCCCATCTTTCTGGTAATTCACGGATTCCCTTTGTGAAAAATTCGGTCGGTTTTGCCGCAATCCACGAATCGATCCATTTTTTGACTTCATCGTAATTACGGAAGTGCTGGTCAGCCAGGCCATGTTGCATCGATCGGAAGAGATAGTAATCGGATGGCGCAAGGTCTGGACTATACGGCGGGTGGGGTAGGACATCCCATTTGAGCGTTTCTAAGTATGTTTTGACCACTTGTGCAACATGTGGCCGAGCATTGTCATGTTGCAAAATAACTTTGTCGTGTCTATCGGCGTATTGCGGCCGTTTTTCTCGCAGTGCTCGGCTCAAACGCATCAATTGTCGTCGGTAGACATCCCCCGTAATCGTTTCATTCGGTTTCAGTAGCTCATAATACACAACACCCAGCTGGTCCCACCAGATACACAGCATAACCTTCAGGCCATGAATATTCTGCGCCGACGTCGATGTTGAAGCATGGCCAGGGTATCCATACGTTGCCCGACGTTTTGGATTGTCGTAATGGACCCACTTTTCATCGCCAGTCACAATTCGATGCAAAAAACCCTTTCTTTTGTGCCGTTGAAGCAGTTGTTCGCATGCCATAAAACGGCGTTCAACGTCTCTTGGCTTCAATTCATACGGCACCCAATGGCCTACCTTTTGGATCATTCCCATGGCTTTTAAACGTTTGGAAATGGTTGATTGATCAACTCCCAAAGTTTTTGCAACCTCTTCTTGCGTTTGAGCCGGATCTTGATCGAGCAATTCCTCCAATTCGGTATCCATGAACTTTGGCGGCGCACCCTCGCGTTCTTCGTCTTCCAAGCCAAAATCACCACTTTTAAAGCGTGCAAACCACTTCTGGCACGTTCGCTCAGCTAGAGCATGCTCACCATAAACTTCCACCAAGATACGATGACTTTCGGCTGCTTTTTTCTTCATATTAAAATAATGAAGAAGAATTCCCCGCAAAAACACATTATTTGGCACGAAATTCGACATTTTCAAGTGTGGTAAAAATATTGTTGTTTACGCTTCAAATAAAAAACTTATACTGACGTTTGTGCCTTACGACAGTAGCTCTCCAATGAATGTTTGGAAATGTGGATCGATGGAATAATAATCAAGTTACGCCATCTGTTGTAAAACCGTACGAACTAATTAATAGACCTATAAATAATTATAACAATCGTTTAAATTAATCTATCGAAAATCCCCTACGCTCTTCTCTTAAGAAGGTTATTATACAGACGTAGTGAAAAACCTGATTAAAAATATTTAAAATTGTTTGAGTTATGCTGCGTGCCAATTTCAGAAAACGTGTTTTGAGAAAAACGCGTTTAAAGTTTGGAAATTTGGAGAAGTCGTTAGGTAGCAGTCACTAACGCTTGGTTAAAAGCTTAAAATATTTATGAAATAGACTTCGGTAACGTATAAAACTTTTTGTTCTGTATTTTAAAAGGTTCAAAGAATTTTTTAAGCTTATAAAAATAAAATCAATTTTTTGAAATTTCTACAGTGGTGTTACCCCTTAAATGTCGATAGCAACATTTCTTTGTCTTTGCTCCAAGTGCTGGCGGCAAGCGATTTGAGGACCTTGTGACAATTGCGGTTGCGTGCGCAGAGAAAGAGACAAAGAGAGCAAAGAAGGATTTGAGGGACTGTAAGTATGGCTGTGCGCCAAAATCGACGTTTATGAAAATCTTGCATATGTGATGGTAGAGTGACCTAAGCGGAGTCTAACGAAGTATTTGTTCATTGCATCAGAGGCCTATGGAGGAAGTTTTACGGCCGAGCAGTTAGTGTTGATATTTTTGTACGCATGATTGTAGTTGAGCCAATATTACATTGATCTCTTGGTAGCGAAGCAGGAGGCGACTTTTGATACTGTTCTACTCGAAAAAGACATTAAAGTGGGAAGAGGAGATTTCACGACTATTTTCGCGCCTTCATCAGCACGTTCATGGGCAGTTATGCCGGCCGGTCCTAGCTGGATTGGCATTTGCTGTATGGCCACAATGGGTACACTGATGTTGGTAAGGTTTCTGACGCCTTCAAATACAAAACGGCTGTCGGTACATATAATGTGGCGTTTTTTTTGTATTTTTTTGTTGTAAATTTGGTAAATAGAAGGGATGCTAAAATCGCTTGCAGTTCCGTGTCAAATGCGCTTGTCACGGGTGGAAGTAGGTATTGTCTTCGAGTGGTACCGTTTGAATCCATAACTGCGAAATCTGAGCCGGCATTGTATTTTGAGCTGTCAGTAAAAAGAAACTCGAGAAAATCTTAACTACTTCCAGGAGCAACTGTGCGTAATCTAAATCATTTTGTGTCAACTTTGACGTGCCTTCTAAGTTACATAATAAATTATTTAGTGCTAAGCAACCAAGGTGGCTGTTATTAGAGCTGAAGCAGGTGATGGGGTTATATTAAGTTGTATTTCGTCAAGTAGCTACAGTGTTGTGCTAATACCAGACTTGATTTTCAATGGGCATTATCTGAATCTCAGCCGTTGGACCTCTTTGGAGAGCACTGAGTTGGTTTTGCAGCATAGTTTTGGTAAAGTAAACGGTCTTCAATAGAGGTCACCCAGACCTCAAGAGAACATTGATTTTGTTGACAGTACTGAAAAGGTAGTGTAGAATTCCATAATCATAAGCAATTTTGTGATAAAAAAAGTTTCTATCTGTTATTTTTTGTTTTTCGGCCTCGTAGTGCACACGCTCAAAAAATGATATCAATTCGTGACGCAAACAGCCACTTTAATTCTATAATAGTTAACTTTATATCTAGAATTGTACCAGAAACAAGCATTTCATGTGGCATATCAAAGCGTTTATTGGGCATTTTAATCAGTTTTTTTTTTTGTTTTTGTTTATTCTTAGTGTTTATTGTTGCTGCTAAATGTTTTTGCTGTTGTTGGCGATAAGCGCTACACGCCGCAACAAATTAAACACAGCACGCAATAAAAACCGCAAGCGCACCCCACCAGCATCAACTACTTAATCCAGCGTAGAGCCCACACTCTTATTTCATTAACTCAACAACATAACTACTAATAATGAAAATAATCATCAAAACAGAAAGCAAAAGCTAATCTACAGACGTAGCTACATATATGTATATGTATGTGGATGGATGTATATATGTATGTATGTATGTTTGTATGAATGTATGTATGTAAGTACATATAGGAACAATATTAACGGCAGACGCAATACGATATAACGCTTAGGAACAAGACGGAAAGAAGAGTGGAAATGCGCTGAGAAAATTCATACTTATAAAGTGAATAAAGCTACCTACACCTGTGCTCAAAATAATAGGAGCACGAAGAATTAACAAATCTAATTTTATTTGTTTTTCTGTATTTAATTTTTTGTTGTGTTTTTATAACAGTTCGGCACATTTTACCACAAAAACCATATAAAATAAAGCTGCAAGATTTGTACGAAATTCACAAAACCTTAACAAATTAAAAAAATACATAAAAATTCCTACTTTTTATTAGGATTTTTTTAGAAAAATTTTGTTATGAAGTTTTATAGTTCATTAATTTTTTTTTTTTTCATTTTCATCATCTTTTGGCTCTACAGCTCTTTGTGAGCTTTGGCCTGCTGCAAGTGTGACCTCCATATGTCTCGAACGCTTGCGACTTTTTTCCAGTTCGTTATCCTAAGTTTCTTGATGTCGTCTTCTAGTTCGTCGGTCCATCTTGTTCTCGGCCTTCCTCTTGCTCTAGTGTTGAACGCTCTGGCTTCTACGATTTTCTTCTGTGCCCTCGTACCGTCCATTCTTGTAATGTGACACAGACATCTTAACCGCTGCGCTTTGATGAAACGTATAACATTTTCGCCCTTTATGAGTTGATCTACCTCGTCGTTCCATCTTATCCGCCACTCGCCGTGATCTTTGATTGCTCCGAAAATTCTTCTAAGTACTTTTCGTTCGAAGGCTTTCAGTTTTGTTTTATCTGCTTCAATTAGCGTCCAAAATTCAGCTGCATAGCATAATACTGGTCTAATGATGGTTTTATACAGAGTCAATTTGCATTGTCTGTTTAGAAGTTTTGATTTGAAGAGTTTCGTTAACGACACATACGATCTGTTCGCTGCTAGAATTCTCTCATCGATGGTGAGGCTCATTGAATTGTCTCTACTCAGTTTGAAGCCTTAAGAAAAATCGGCAATTTTCAGTTTGCCTGATGTTGGTTTAATTTGTTTGGACATCATCATATATTTCTTTTATTTAATTTTTTTATGTTGCAATTTTTTAGAAAAATTCTGTGTATGCAGTTTTAGAGTGTATTCAATTTTTTGTTTTGCATTTAATTTTTTAAATTTTATTTTTTTTTGTATTTAATTTCTTAATTTTTGTTTCTGTTTTTAATTTCTTAATTTTTTTTTTTTAATTTCTTAATTTTTTTTTATGTATTTAATTTTTTTATATTTAATTTTTTTATTTATTGCTTTTTATTTATTTTTTGTTTTATTTAATTTTTTTAATTTTTACGTTGGAATTTTTTAGAAAAATTCTGTGTATGAGGTTTTCTTAGTCCATTTAATTTTAATTTTTTGTATTTCATTTTTTTCTAATTAATTTGTTTTTTTTTTTTGTATTTTTATAAAACTACAGTGCATTCTGCAACAAAAACCATGTAACTCAAAGCTACAAACTTTGTATGAAATCCACAAAACGATAACAAATTAAAAAAATACATCAAACCTCCAACTTATCATTAGAATTTTTTTAGAAAAATTCTATTCATTTTTTGTTTTATTCAATTTTGTATGTTGGAATTTTTTTAGACAAATTCTGTGTATGATGATTTATAGTCCATTTAATTTTTATTTTTATTTTTTGTATTTAATTTTTTTTGTAATAAATTGGTTTTTTTTTTTGTATTTCATTTTTTTTTTTTTTGTTTTTATGTAATTTGTTTCTTTTTACGTTGGAATTAAAAAAAAAGTCTGTGTATGAGGTTTTGCAATTGTGCAAAATTCATTAAAACCTTAAAAAATTCAAAAAAATGCATCAAAATTTTCAACTTTTTATTCGAAATTTGTAAAAAACTTCGGAGTATGCAGTTTTATTGCGCATTCAAATTTATTATAATAAATTTTATGTTTGTAGTCGCTCTAAAAGCGTTGATTTGTGAGAATTTTTTTTTGCGTGCCATGTTGACTATTTTCTTCCTTATAAAGCACATGTTCCAAAATCTATGAAAAAAATATCAAAAGTCAACGAGAATTTCGAGCCATTTGAAACTTGCATTTTGTTATACTGAAATTAAGTGATCTATAAAATTGCATGTCAAGAATTTTTCACAAAATTCTGAATAAAAAGTTGGAAAAAAAAATTGAATTTGTTAAATGTTTGTAAATTTTGTATAAAATCTCGCTCTTTGATTTTATGCGGTTCTTGCTGTAAAATGCACTGTGCACTTTTATAAAATTATAAAAAAATTAAATACACAAAAACAAAAAAAGAATTGAGTATAAGACTTTACACACAAAATTTTTCTTAAACATTCCGAAAAAAAAGTTAGAATTTCGATGCATATTGCGGCTTTGAGGTATATGGTGTTTGTTGTACTTTTAAAAAACCATTAAACTAAAAACAATGTTTAAAACTCTGTGACTCGTCGCATTCCTATTATTTTGAACACAAGTGTGAGTAAGAAGTGCGTTTTCCTTTTATAGTAAAATAGAAAAAAATTTTAACTGACGAAAATGCTACAGTGTTGAATGCAGAGTAAATTCAAATAAAAATAAAAAAGTACACAAAAAAAGTTTTACGAGTGTAAAGTCCAAATATTCATTAAAGATACCCGCGAGGTCATACAAATCAGTAGCGTCACATACTCGAATATGTATGTATGCTATATATAAGCATTACTGCTCGTTGTTGCTTGGCATTTATAAATCAACACCAATAATGCCAATCTAATACAATAAAATGACAATAACAGTAAATAAAATAAATGCCACCAGCAGTTTTAATAATAAAAAACAGCTGATAAAATCCATTAGAGTGTTGGATAGCCAGCGTCACCACCAAAGCTGCCATTCAGCAAACCACCCCCTCGCTTGAGTCATTTAAAACCACCACCACCAACAATAGAGCTATGAATGGAACGTCACTTGGATAACAATACATTTTGTAAATATATACAAATAATAAATGAATACAAATACACACATACTCGTAGATGAGTACTGTCAACAGAAGTAGTTAAATACATGCAATCTTTGTTGCTGACGCTTTTGGTATTTTACAAGTGTTTGTCCATATATGCACCAAAAGCATTCACAAATAACGAATTACAAATTTGAGACGCAACGCCAAACTACCAGTTTGTGTATCTGTATGTGTGTTTGTATGTCTGCATGCATATAAGTTTATATTTGTTTGACGCAGTGCCCAAATTGGCGACTCATGCGTGCTATAATGCGTTTATACTCGTACAAATAGCGACTCAACAAAGTGTCAACCCACAGAGGGGCTCGCTGGATGTTGGTGGTGGCAGCAAGAAAACTCGCAAGCCATTCGAACGGGGGCCAGTTTCAATTATGCAAGCAGAAGTAAATGCCAAAGCATTAATTACAAATAAGTACGAATGCAAAACCCTGTAGGGAGTTCCACGAGTTTCGTGCTGGCAGTATATGGGGAATTAAATTCAGTCTTATTCTACCCAAACAAACCACTGGAGAATTTTTGACGGTATGGTCTAAAGAATTCTTCATTATTTCCCCATGGTGGAAGTTGCCTCGAACCAACTCATCTAACACCTACAATTGGAAAGAAAGTTTAGATTTTGATTTAGTTGCGTGTGGCTTCTGGTTATTCAATGCCATTCTGTGGGCACCATTTCGACTGTATAGAAGCGACTCTACGTAAATCGCTGCCTGAATAGAAGGACGTTTGTCGGAGGTGAAATACTATGACGAAGAGAAAATATATTTGGAAGAGCAGTCACCTTTCCTTTTGATCAAAGTAATAAGTGTATATATGTATGTGTGTATGTATCGTTTCGGAGGAACTTACTTTGGCGACAAAAAATTTATTTACATGAACAATTTATTTATTTATTTTTAGGTACATTAGGACGCACATAGAAAGAAGGTGCAGTTTTTAACTGGAACTATAAAATTTAAAACGGTCAGGCAGTTACTGTGAATAGTGTTCGTTATAGTGAGACGATAATGAACCTTTTATGGCTCAAATTGGAAGATATGGATGTGGGGGATATGTGGTTTCAACAGGATGGTGCCACTTGCCACACAGCTAACGAAACAATAGCTCTTTTGCGCGAAAAATTTGATGGCCGAATAATCTCACGTCGCGGCGATGTCAATTGACCGCCAAGATCATGTGATTTGATTCCGTTGGACTTCTTTCTTTGAGGCTATTTGAAAGAAAAGGTGTACGCCGATAAGCCAGCAACAATTCAAGAGGTAAAGGATGAGATAATTCGGCACATTAACGGCATAGAACCTCACTTATGCCTCAGCGTCATCGAAAATTTGGACCATCGGATGGAGGTGTGCCGCCGAGGCGTCAGCGGCCATTTGGCAGATATTTTATTTCAGCCATAATTGAGCCATACCAGTATTATTATAGTGAAGAGAAATGACAATAATTTCCAAAAAAATTGTATTTTATCCAACACCGGCCGTTGAAACTTAACCACCCTTTAGATGAATTTGATCTTAAAAGGCCTGCATAAAAATGTTGAAATCTTATTAACGGAAACAAAATTATGAAATTTGTATGCTGTTTTTGGAAGACAGGTTTAAGGAAAACTTAAATAACTCAACCGAATATTGACCAATTTAGATTTCTGAAATGTCATTGGAACGGTTGTTGTTGTTGGTGTTGTTATTAGTATTAATTTTCACATTGTTGATGTTGCTTTATATTGATGGTCATATTGTTGTGGTTGTTGTTGTTGTTGTTGTTGTTGTTGTTGTTGTAGAAAACATGGATGAATGATTCTGGAGTGACAGTACTTGGCCGGATACAAATGAGGGTCGTTCCGGTAATGTAGAACCGACTGCCGTGGCAATGGCAAATATCGCTAATTGACGCTGATGATAAAGAAGTTAAGCATTTTTATGCAGACATTTAAAACTTAAACTCTCCCAAATCTGAAGCGGTTTCATAAGAAAAATATATTGAAAAACTAATTTTATTAAAAAAATCGATTTTTGGAGGTATTTTCAAACCGGTTCAGCTAACGTAAATCTTAAAATTTTTCCCCGAAATATTTTGGCGAAGGTCTTAAACTACAATAAATTTTATATGTAGTTCCGATTTAAAAGCAGCACCGGTTTTTTTGTACTGGGCATGCATATAAATAAAATAAAAAAATCCGATTATGTGTTTTGCAGCTTAAAATAATTTCAACTGATGAAAATGTAATTACTCCCAAAGTAGTTCGCTGAAGCCGAATTAGTACCAGTTTGATACAAGAAAATGTTGTCTCTTTAGTTCAGAGTTTACTCAAGAGAATGTCACACATACACTTTAAATTATAAATATAAGTACTTATACATATGTACTCGTATGTGCAAATAAATGTAAAATAAACATGCATACATACACACATAAGTATATTACTACAAATGTATTTCCTATGACCGACTGAAGTGCACTTCAACATTTTCATCACCAACGACCAACGAATTGAATAGTTGCGTCTGGTTACTTAATCGTTCACGCTAGAAACAGCTGTCATAGTAATGAGGTGAATATGTTTCTAAACACAGCAATTCCCAATCGCAACCCACTACCACCCACTCATTGATAGCACACGCATAATAATCATCGTAACCAACGCAATCGTTACTCAGATTCGTACTCGTGACGCCACGACTCACTCGGTGCTAATCGCAGCCATGCGTATACAAAAAAAAATTGCAGTGCAATTCATACGTACTCGTGTATATGTATGCACATACGTACGTGCATAAGCATAAGGTGTATTTTTACATGTGGTTATACTCTCATTGCTTGTAATGGCATAGGTATCCAAATTTCGCTATGAGTAGCCTTGTGCATTTTGTAAGTCACTACAGTGGCACAACAAACCATGGGGCGAATTTTTATTAGTCAGCTAATATAATTGAATGTAGGAGCGGTCGGTAGTAAAGAAAATTGAATACAAAAAGGTAGTAAGTGGGTATTTGGCATTTGTGCAACTATGCAGGGGAGCATGTGGCGAGTTTCGGGCAATGCTCTATAAGGGTAATTAACAGGTATGGAATAGTTTATGGTTGCATATACGTATGTGAAAACCTTTATTTATTTTGGGGGGAAAATGCTTTTCATACATGGCAAGCGAAAAGGGTGGACGGTGAACCCAACTTGGCGTTAAAATATAAAAATTGAGCTTAAAAAGTCCCTAAGTTGCATGGAGCCTGAAAGGGGAGGTATAGTATTGAATGGAGCTTAACTCAGTAGCTCAGTCATTTTGATCAACCTTATGATTAAATTCCTTCAATTTAGGATCAACTGAAATAAAGGGTGATTTATTAAGAGCTATAGGAAAGTTTTTCAAACAAACACACGTAAAATTCAGAAAAATGCATGAAATTTTTATTTAAATCGGTAGCACAGTCCATATAATTTAATGTTTGAAGATTATTTCATGCAAATGTTGACCGCGACTGCGCTTCAAATGGTACATCCGCTTAGTCCAATTTTGGCATACTCTTTCCAATGTTTCGGCCGGTATCTCACATATAAATGCTTTAATGTTGCCTTCCAATGAGTTAATTGAAGCAGTCTTGTCTGAATAGACATGAGCTTTAACACAGCCCCACAAAAAATATTCGCTCGATCTGGGTGGCCAATAAGAAAAGTTGGATATCAATTCACGGTAGCGCTCACCATTCACAGTTACGTTATGATTCGCAGCATCTTGGAAGAAGTACGGTCCAATGATACCTCCAGCCCATAAACCGCACCAAATTGTGACCGTTTCTAGATACATTGATAGCACTTTCAATTCTTCTGGCTGATCTTCACTAGAAAGTCGACAATTCTGCTTATTTACGTACCCATTGATCCAAAAATGAGCTTCGTCGCTGAACACAATTTTTCGATAAAAAAGTGGATCTTAAACTTTCTTAACAGAACACGCATTTTTATAATAAAATTCAAAGATTTGCAAGCGTTGTTCGTTTGTAAGACGATTCATGGTTAAATTATAGACCAAACTGAAGATTTTTGACAGTGAAACAAAACACGAAACGTGCGTCAGCTGTTTAAACCAACTGTTTAAAAAGATAATAGCTTAAAAATCACCCGCTAGAATCTTTGAAGAAATTTGCTTTCTATAAATGTAATTTTTTTAAGAAACAGCTACAGCTACATATGTATTTATTTGTACTGAGTAGAAACATCAGTTTTTTCATGGTTAATTTTCTTTATAAATAATTGTTTTTTATTAAATTTTTTGTTTTTTATAAAATTTAGTGTACCCTACAACAAAAACCCTGTCATTTAAAGTTTTAAACATATACAAATTTAACTGAAAATTTAAAAAAAATTTATAAATTTAAAAAATTAACCAATAATGATTCAATTTCTAAAATTAAAAACTTAGGTTGGAAGCATATTCAACGTCTTCCAAGCAGAAATGTAAGACATAAACAAAGGGTGATCAATTTAAAGGTAGAGGATTTTAAATAAAAATTAAACAACGAAAATTCAAATTGATTGAGTACTCCTTTTAATTTTCGTGTGGAACCATTCATGGCATTTATTTTTTTAAGATTTTAAATGTAGGCCGCAACTGCGCCGTAATTGGGTCATTCGTAAACACAAATTTTGAGTGACTCGCTGGAGGACTTCGGTCGGTGTCTCGTGAATAACTTTACCTATTAATGTTGGCTTCCAATGCTTCAATCCAAACTGCTTTATCCAAAAAAGGATTTAAACTTTACATACCCCAAAGCAAAAGCTCAAGATCGACCGCTTTGGAAGAGCATTGTGAAGAAGGCCGCCCACAAATCACAACTTTACGGAGAAAAAATACAGATTGATTATTCTTCGGGCACCAGCTAACTTGGGAGTACCTTAAAATTTAACATCTACATATCTATTAGAGCAGTGTGAACCCTAAACTGGATTTATGTGACATTCAACTAGTTATATCACTTCCTTCTTCACGCTTCGTTAATTAATTTTATTTAAATATATTTTATTCAGTTATTAATTGAACACCCACCAAGACGTGCTGCAGTCTAGATTTTATGCTATTTACAGAAAATCCAGTAGAAATCCTCGTATATCACCAAAGTCTGTAAGTAAAATTTCGATTTTATGACTTATGAAATCTCTTCAAAAATTTAATCAAATCAATCAAAGACAAATCAGAGCATTTATTATCACAACTGAAGAACTGATAATGTGGGTATGTGGAGCACTTGCAACCAATTATATGCCTTTATTGATGTTAATTAAATATTGTGTGTATAAATCAACAAAGAGAAAAGCTGAACTCAATAAATTATATAGATAAGGGGTGCCTATGAAGCTAATAATAAATGTTTACGTGTATGACCGATGTTTATTAGTTTTGGATATTGAAATGAAATTTTTATCACAAAACTAAAACAACTTGGGCTTCAAATTAAATGCCATAAGCACTCATAAGTGAGGGAATAAAACATTTGTGCCAATGTAAATAAACCCTGTAGGAAAACTCACAGATGCCTTTCTAGAAAACTCGCGCGGTCGTAGCTATATCCAGGTGATATCGAACAAAAAACTGAGGAAGTGCTTAAATTCATTAGAAGCCTTCAATAATAGACTAGAGTTCGCAATGCACTATGTAATAATACCACTATTGGACCAAAGACTCACATCACAAAACACAAAAAACGAACACTAGCGAGAGTCTAATCACCACCTATGGCAGACAAAAAGGTTCAACTGCCTCGCGAGACCCAATTAGCTTTGTCTCAATTACGTTATGGAAAGTAGGAGTATTAAACTGATATAACAACAACTACACCAACAACGACAACAACAACAAACATCAATAACAGCAACAACACTAACAACTACAACAAACACATCGGCAAAACACCAACAATAACAACATCAACCATAACAATCACAACCCCAGAAAAAACAATAATAACAATACCCAATCAATCAAATCCAACAATCTGTGTTATCAGTCGAACGAACGGGCCGACAGACATGGTTACACCGATTCTTTTGTGCACGAAGTAATATTTTGTTAATCTTATGTTATTTAGACAGCGACAGCTCTTTGCCGCTGGACATCTGTACAAAATGTAGTCATAGCTCTGCAGAACGAAATCAATAATTGTCTTACTGGGATAAATGTAGCAAATTTATTTCCAAAGTCAATTTGCGTTTATTGGAAAGAAGTCAAAATTATCTTTTCTGACGAAGCGCCTTTTCATATCGTTGACAAGCAAAACTGCGATATCTGGGTTTCTGATCCTCGCACGTGATCATCGAGAAGTCAATGCATCCTCTGAGAGTCACAGATTGGTGCGAATTTTAGAACGATAGAAGCATTGGAATCAATGGATACAAATGCATCGGCTTTGATGTGGATGTGGAATCAGCTGGTGGTAGTAGAGGAATGCCTACTCTGCGTTGGAAGGGGTTATCGCGCCAATCAAATAGATGAAAAAGAAGATTTCGGTCAAGGGTGAGCGCTGTAGAGGCATAAGTGCTACTATTTTTTTGTAACCGACAATTTAAGTCATGGACTGGTAAGATCTTTGGTTTTAGCAGGATGGTGCACCATGCCTCACAGCTCATGCCACAATCGGTGTTTTGCGCGCCAAGTGGGATATTGCGCAATCAGCCGTCTCAGCGAAGCCGATTGTCCAGCTTTTACACTGTTAGGCTTTTTTTGACACTTTTAGACTTTTTTATACCAACAATCCATTAATGATTCCAGCGCTTAAGGTGAACAACGTCAAGCCATTTATTTCAAAAAAGGCAATAAACTACAAAGGTCCTCACTGACTAAAATGATAACTTAGAAAAGTAAAACAAAATTTCATTCAGTAATTTAGAAAATGCATTCTTGGGCAAAGAAAAATCAAGCAAAATAAAATTCGAAATCTCGTTGAGTTCTGGAAGTGAACGCACTAATGGGACATATAATGCATAATTCTTACTGAGGATCCTGAGGTAAAAAAGGAAATTAAAACGAAGTGTTCCCGCCGGAATAAGGAATTGAATAACTGGAAGTAATGTGGAAAAATCTATTTCACCACTTACTAAGTCATGCACAAAAGACAAGAAAAGAATAGTCTTTCGACTTTCATGGAATTTAAAATCAAAAGAATCAATTCTATCAGTAAAAAATGTATAATGAGATCCCCAATTTTCAGAGTTCTTCAGTTATTGAGATATAGTCTGAAGAGGCTTTGAAAAATTTTGTTATCAGGTTGCGCTACATCTTGGCCAACTGCAGCCAGAAGACGGGCGCATACGCTCAGTCCAACCCAGTTCCATCCTGAGTTTAACAAGGAACTGGGTCTGGATGAGGAACTGTAATGAGTAGAGGGCATAAAAGACCACGAGCTCGAAGTGCAAACTTTATAAAGGATCTAATCTAATCCGAGGCATTAATTGTATATATATAAAGGGTGGTGAAGTTTCAAGGGCCGGTATTGATTTGGAATAAAATACAATTCTTTTAGAAAATTATTGTAATTTCTCTTTATTATGATAATATTGGTATAGCTCAATTACGCTTGGAACAAAATATCGGCCAAATGACTGCCGCGGCCTCGGCGGCACACGTCCATCCGATAAACCAAATATCCGATGACGCTGAGGCATAATTGAGATTCTATGCCGTTAATGTGCCGAATTATCTCATTCTTTAGCTCCTAAATTGTTGTTGGCTTATCGACGTACACCTTTTCTTTCAAATAACCCCAAATAAAGAAGTCTAGCGGTGTCAAATCACATGTTATTGGCGACCAATTGACATCGCCACGACGTGAGATTACAGGTATTCGGCCATCAAATTTTTCGCGCAAACGAGCCATTGTTTCGTTAGCTGTGTGACAAGTGGCACCGTCCTGTTGAAACCACATATCGCCCACATCCATATCTTCCAATTTGAGCCATAAAAGGTTTATTATCGTCTCACGATACCGAACACTATTCACAGTAACTGCCTGACCGGCCTAATTTTGGAAAAAATACGGCCGCATGATGCCGCCGGCCCATAAACCGCACCAAACAATCACTCTTTGTGGGTGCATTGGCAATCACTCTTGGATTATCATTCGCCCAAATGCGGTAATTTTGCTTATGGACGAATCCACTGAGGTGAAAATGCACCTCATCACTGAAGATGATTTTCTTCACGAAGTGCGCGATATGCATTTAGATTTGAGCGCCCGGTTTCTTAATAAGCCTGAGTAACTTTAACGCGTTGCTCGATTCTGTATCTCTCCATGATTCAAATTGAATTAGTATGAAATTGAAAAATATCAAATGAAATGCAAAGAAAAACTTGACGTTTAGGTGTGGTTCACATTCAACATCGGCCCTTGAAATTTAATCTCTCTTTATATATATAATTGGGTTTCATAAATAAAGGAAAAGTTTTAAAATATATGTATATATTTTTTTACTAGTGCACATTTGCCCTACAGGGTAGTTTCCCCGAATTTGTTGATTTTTGAGTTTGCTACAGTCAGGCAGAAATCAGTGATGTTTGCAGCTGTGTACTTAGAACAAATCTCTATAATCCCTCCATATGCACCTTTACAAATATTTCATCCTTTCTGCAGATATTTCCAAATATTACCTGACGCTGCTGTGTTCAGTAAATGAGTTCGAAGCAACGAAAATTAATTTCCGATTAGTAATTTACTGGAAAATAACCTCCAGATTCACTACACGAGAAGCAAATACATGCATACCACACACACAAACAAAAACATGTAGTGACTTTTGATATTGCCCGCCTAGCACGAAAAGATTGTGAGCACATGAGAAAGTACAAGTGGCTCGAGAGGCTCACACACAGCATACACATACACGCATACATTCATATGCATGTGTGAGCATGCGAGTAGTTCAACAAAATTCAAATAACTAAAAGATTAACTGAAAAATTTCAATAGAACACAAAACAAACAGCGCATATGTGTGTATGTATGTGTGTAAATATCAAAAAGACCACTCCAACAGCAACACCAAGAAAATAATAAAAAATAAAAAACAAAAAGGCAATCAGATACTCGAAATTTTCTATATGTACGAGTACGAGTGCACAATGAAGGACGCTGAGTGCAAACGCCAACAAAAAAGTGTTCCTCGTATTTGTATTCCTAAATTCATTGCCCGTTTACTGGTTGAAGCTTTTTGTGCGCCTGGTAAAATAAGTTTCAAATTTTGACAAATAAAACCACGATTTTTGTAATTTACGAGCACATTTCAAAATGATTGAGTTGGTTGGTGAGTGCTCCTTGCTCGCTGCTCACTCACAGGCGTTGCAAGTCGTTCGTTTGATTATTCCATTCGATCGCTTGTTTGTTGTTTATGTTGGGCGTATCGAATACAGTCGAATTGCAAAATGAATGTGCGCTGAGTGTTGCCTGCCTGCCACCAGTTCTGTCTACGCTGGGAGTTCTTTGTGGTTGCGCGCTGGGTGGTGGTGGTAGTGGTGGTGGTCGCCGTGTCGCCTAGGTTTCTCTGTGACACTATTGTTTATATTTGCGCTGTGTTTAGAATTCGACACTAGCTGGTGGAGCAAGTACCCAGTTGGAATGATTGTTGACTCGCAGATAAATACATTTAGTTGAAGTGCTTGACGGGACTTCTGCCAGATTTAAGATGGTGGAAGAAAAAGTAGTACTACGTCGTTATCTTTTTATACTTCGAAACTGTTTGGAAATGTAGTCTACTGTGCCTCTATTCACTGCCTCTGTTCGGTACCTCGATTTGCTGTTGTTACTCAAGATTTAGTCAACAACTGCTTCCGCTGAAAACTCATCTCAAATCATAATAATTTCTTGATCTCCGTTACCGAGCATAGAGTTATATCCTCTCCAAGCACTGCCCTTAATATGTTGCATTGGAGTTTGAATCGTGGACACGCCAACAAAACATGGTAGAAGTCTTCTTCCAAGTCGCTTCCTCAATGAATGCCATAGGGGCCAGTCTCGTGACTAGCACTGCTAGTATCCCTAGAAGTAATCGTGCCCACTCAGAAATGGACATAGATAAAAGTCTAAGTCGCAGTGCAGTCTGCTTATTCAGCAACTGAGTCGGATTTTTTGTTCATTTTCGATGAGCATGCCTCTGAAGAGAGATATATCTCTCAGATATGTATAACAACCAGCTAAATGAATTCTTACAAGGTGAAAACGTCGTACCGTTTGATAAATAGCAGCGCATCCGACGGCTAGGATACGTTTGCGCAATGCCAGATGAAAGGATACCTCGCAAAGTTGGAGATGTACTTATGTTCGCGGAAAAGATAGTTAGACGACGTTGAGGACGATCTAAGAAGCATAGGAGCGGCCAACCACCATGGTATAGCTATGAAACGTGATGCATGGAGAAAAATTGGGGAGGAAGCTAAGGGTCGCACCGAGCTGTAGGGCTTTGCATGGTGATGATGATGATATCCCTGATTAAGTTGACTGTACCCGATTTTGGACTACTTAAATGACCGACAAGTAATCAGTGCATATAAGAATTTTTAAGATTGCTCCGATAAATTGCGCTGGGATTGGTGGTGGATTCGGTGGTAACCGCAGTTGCAAGATCATATAAAGGCGTATCCTGAGAGTAGCTTGGGTTATTCTATCTGGCCGAAGCCACGCAGAGACCATGCGGGTCCATAGCGGTACCAGATCAGAGTACTTTCTTAGCGATAAGCATCACTCAAGATGCGCGTACTATTCGTGATTTTTAGGAGTCACTTAAGCTCCAGTTCAGGAATAGATTATAGCGTTTCAAAACTGAGTGCACCCAAGTTGAATAGTCCAGTCTTCGAGAAAACCAGAAGGTGTACCTTTAAGATGAAAACTTTGTGCCGACAACTGCATGACTCGGAAATGTATGTTTGTTTTTGAAGCCACCTGTGTACCATAACCTCCAGTTGTATGCTACAAAAAAAGTTGAACGTTCCAAAGACAGGGAAGAAGGCTTCACCAGAAGTATGAGATTTTTTGAGTTGTTTTTGTAGTAGCATATAAGTATAGGGTGGTTTAAGGGCAGGTGTTGATTTTGAATAAATTACAATTTTTTAGGAAATTATTGCAATTTCTCTTTATTATGATAATATTAGTATAGCTCAATTACGTATGGAACAAAATATCGGCCAAATGGCCGCCCCGGCCTCGGCGGCACACCTCCATCCGATGGTCCAAATTTTCAATGACGCTGAGGCATAATTGAGGTTATATGCCGTTAATGTGCCGAATTATCTCATCCTTTAGCTCTTGAATTATTGCTGGCTTATCGACGTACACCTTTTCTTTCAAATAACCCCAAAGAAAGAAGTCCAACGGTTTCGTTGACGCTTAGGTGTGGTTCACATTCAACCTCGGCCCTTGGAATTTAACCACCTTTTATATTCCCCTGGCATGTACGGAGAATGCTGCTGCAGGTACAGTTTTCGACCGGATATATCATATAAGTAAATACGAGTTGTTTAGGTAACATTTTTGTTTTTTTTGTTTATTTTTCTTAGGCCTTAAAAGGGCTGTCATTGAGTCGTGTGCTTGTTAAGCAGTGAATTCACGCACAGCCTTTGGGATAAAACAACTAATGCTTAGTGATCGCGCTGAAATCTTCATTTGATTTTGGTTGATAAAAAAGCCATGTCTGTTGATAGCACGCACTGACCCTCAGAACTCGCAAACTGCACTAAAATGCGCTTGATCGCTCACCTATAAGCCTATCAGACAAAAAACTAACGGTTATACCTGAACACAACGAAACTGCAGTGTGAACAAGACTCTTCCATTCTACACTATTCTGTGCTGTTGTTTTTGCATCGTCCCATGAGATGTCGGCATCTGCTAATTCGCGCTGCAACGACCTTCTCCAAGTGTTTCAGTCCAGTGCCATTACATGCATATATAAGAAAGAGTCAGAGCAATGCAATTGCATTCTGGAAATCGAGAGAGCTGTCGGAAAGGTCAGCTGTCGACCGCTCAACAACTGTGCTCTGTGATCTTTTGCAAAAACAAACATTGAATTTCTTAAACTTGAATAACAACTAAGGTAATGAACTTCTTGCATCGTAATAAAAATACAATTTTCGCCGAAAATCCCTAGAAATTCAGAATCTCCCTCGAAATAGTTCAGAGGCTCATGAAACAAATATGATAAATAATCATATTTTCGATATAGCCCCGAATGACTCCCTTTTGCGTACTGGGCATATGACGAAAACGTTACTCACGAACTGTGCAATACTTATGTATGTATAAATGTTTGTGTGTTTGTATTTCAGTTAGTTAGGAGCAATAGAAAAGAGTCAAAACGTGAAGTGTCAAATACGGCATAAAAAATGGAAAGAGTGCAGCATTAAGGTAAACATCAACAGGGTGGGCCTTGCTTTGGTGGACTAAATAGTGGAATAGGAGATGCGCGATAATGTGATTGCGATTTCATTATACGCCGGCGGCAAACAGGATATTGAGCCAAACACACACACACAGACATACCACATATACATTCGCGTGCACACTGCCACATTTAAATTTTAAAAGGGAAATGCATACAAGTAATGAATAAGCAATGGAGAGTGAGAGAGAGCGAGCGAAAGGAAGTAGGAGCAACGAGTTTAGTCGCAAGATAAATTGATTGCAAGAGCCACAGAACAACAGCAACTACAGCATAACTAGCGGCGGCATGAGGAACGATGATGTCAGCCGATAAGCAAGCAAGCAAGCAAGCAAATGCAACTTCAGAAGTCGTTAGGCATACAAATTTAGGTGTATGTGTGTGCCATAAAGCAAAAATACTTGCATACGTACACATTCACACACGCATGTGGCCATTTCAGTCACAAGCAGTACGAGATATTTTGCTCCCTTATCTCAACTCAACCCAAAAGTGAAGGGATTAAGGTGCTGAGAGGATGAGGATGTGAGAGCTCTTGCGTTGTCATCGTCTAGACGTTGCTCTCGTAATTGCATCAGCAACGCAATAACGAATGAACGCTCTTGGCATTCTGGATGCTGCTCCTATAACTCAAACAGCCATTGCCGCCATGTTATTGTTGTTAGTGTTGTTGTTGTGGCGTCATGCAATTCAGCTATGTTTATTGGTCTTCCTGTGGCAGCCGTTGCATAAATGCCTTATAGCACCTAATTCTTATCGTGCATCCTTAAGATACATCGTTTTATGGTTAGTTATACTCACTTTTTTATGATTTTATTTTGTTGAAATATCTGTTTTGGCAGCTTCCTAGAATGCTTAACATCGGTAGACAGTAGAGCAATGGCGGTGGTTAAATTCGTTGGTATGTATTTTTTTTTTGTGTGTCTTTTTGTCGTTGATCTTTTACGGTAGTTTTGGATTTTGTTATTGTTGCTATTAACGTTTTAATTGCCGCGTTAGAAAGGTGTTAGCGTGCTAATGGATGCAAAATGTATTTATTTATTAAAAAACAGAAAGAAGTATTTCTATTCAGTATTTTTTTATTAGTTTTAGAGAAAAAAATTTATTTTTTTTTCATTGTTAAAAATCAGAGCATTAGGGTTTATTTATTTATTATTTTAAGGTAACAAAATATTAAATTTTTTTTTATTCATTTTCAGCAAACAAAATATTTAATTCTTATTTATGTATTTTTTTATTTTATATTTTATTTCCTTATTTTTACTTTTTATTTGTATTTTATATGTTTTATGTAATTATTTTATATATTTTATTTATTTATCTTTATTTTATATTTTATTTATTTATTTTTTTATAATTTTTTTATTTATTTATTTGTATTATTTTTATTATTTATTTTTTTTTATTTATTTTTTTTATTCATTTTTTTTATGCAGTTATTTTTTTTTTTAATTTTTTATTTACGAATTCATTTGTTTATTTATTTATTTATTAACTAATTTATTTATTTACTTTTTTATTTATGCTTTTTATTTAGTTGCTTATTTATTTATTGACTATTTTATTTATGCTATATTTTCTTCATTTAATTATTACTTTTTAAAAACAAAATATTATATATTTTTACTCGTTCAGTTTGTTTTAGAAAATATAATCTTTTATCTACGTATTAATTATTTTTAAAAAGGCAAAATATGAAGTTTTTATTAATTTATTTAAGATTTTTAGGGTCTGACTGTGATGAGTAGAGGGCACAAAGGACCATGAGGTGGAAGTGCAAACATACCATAAATCTATGGTAAATCTGATCTAAATTTATTATTTTTACAAAACAAAATAATTTTTATTATTTATTTATTATTTTTATAAACCAGTTATTGCTTTTTAATTTATTTTTAGAAAAAAATATATTTTAATTTAATTTTAAAAAAGAAATAATTATATTTTTTTATTAAATCATTTATTTTTAGACAACAAAATATTTGTATTTATTTATTCATTATTTAAAAAGAAAAAAACAAAAAGAACTAAATTATATATTTTTTACACATTTAACATATGTAGTTAGTTTTCGAAAATGTATTTCTTTCTATTATTATGTTTGTTTTTTTTTTTTTTTTTTTTTGCTTAAGTCGTATTTTTTAAAGAGACAAAATATGACGTTTTTATTCATTTATTTCTTATTTTTACAAATAAAATAATTTTAGTTATTTATTTATTATTTTCATACAGCAATTAGTAGTTTTTTATTTATGTTTAGAAAACCCACTACTTTTATTTTTTATTTAATATTTTTATAAACGAATTCGTATTTATTTTTGTTTAATTTTAGAAAACAATAAAGCATGCTTTTGTTTTTCATTTTTTTACTTTTAGAAAATAAAATATTTTTATATATTTATTATGGAATGGATAAAAGGTGATCAGATTACTTTATTTCTTACTTTTTATAATAAAAATTTATTTATTCAATTTTAGACAACAAAATATGTTCATTAATTTATTTATTATTTCAAAAAAAGTAGTATATTTTAAAAACACTTTGATTTCATTTTAAAGAAAAAACTTTATTTTAATATATAATATTTTAAAAAATTGTTTTTATTTATTGTTTTTATATACCAATTCGTATTTTTTTTTTGTTTAATTTTAGAAAACAAAAAATATAATTTTTGTTATTCATTTATTTACTTAAAAAAACAATAATTTTTTATTTATTTATTATGGGATGGATGAAAGATATTTGGATTCATTTATTTTTTGTAATTATTTTTACTTTTTATAATCGCAATTTATTTATTTAGTTTTAGACAACAAAATATTTTCATTAATTTATTTATTATTTAAAAAAAATAGTATATTTAAAAAAAATTGGATTTAATTTTATAGCAAAAACTTTATTTGATTATTTGTTATAATAAAAATAAAGGAAATTTTGCGATTATTTTTAAATAACCAATATTATTTTTTTTTTGGTTTTTTAATAATTTTTAGAAAGTAAAATATTTTAGTTATATTCCTAATTATTTTTAAACAACAAATATTATATTTTTAGGAGTTTTTAATAATTTTTAAAAACTAAAATATTTTAGTTATATTTTAATTATTTTGAAAAACAAATATTATATATTGTTGGCTTTTTTAATAATTTTTACAAAGTTATTTTAGTTATGTTTTAATTCTCAAAATATATATATATAGGTACATTGCGTCTTTGCTTAGTTATTTTTAGAAAACAAAATATTTTCATTTACTAAAAAAAATACATATAGGTATATACTTTTGTTATTCACTTATTCATTTTTGGAAAATAAAATATTTTTATATATTTATTTAATTATTGAAAGGATAAAATATATTTGTATCATTTATTTATTACTTTTTCATAATCAAAATGTATTTATTTAATTTTAGAAGGCAAAATATTCTCATTTAATTATTTATTAAAAAAATAGTATATTAAAAAAAATGTTTGATATATTTAAGAAATTTTTTGATATATTTAAAATTTTTTTTTGATTTTGTAGAAAAAATTGCATTTGATTATTTATTATTTATAATAAAAACGTGTTCGTTATTTACAAAAAAAAAACATTTTTTTATTAATTTTTATATAATTATTTATTGTTTGAGAAACATTTTTTGTTTTAATGCTTTTGTTTGTTTTAAGAAACAAAAAAAAAACATTTATGTAATATAAAATATTATTAATTTATTTAAATTATTATTTAAAGAATAAGAAACCAGTATATTTTAAAATTTGTAGACTGAATTCTATAGAAATAAATTTATTGTATTTTGTATTATTTGGAAAAAACCAATTGCAATATTTTGTAAATTTTTGGTTAGTTTTAAAAACAAAAATTTTATTTATGTCTGCATTTATAAGAAAACATATAATATTTCATTAATTTTTTGTTACTCAGAAAAAAATTGCTAGTTTTGGATTTATTTAAAAAAAAGTTATTTATAGATAGTACAAAATTAATTATTACAAAAATATTTTTTTATTAATTTTTATCTAATTATTTATTACTTGAAAAAAAAGGAAAATAGTTTGTGTTTTTAATTTTTGGATTTATTTTTAGAAAGAAAAACAGCCTTTATAAGTTAATTAATTATATATATTTTTTTTTTAATTTATTTATGTATTAATTATTTATTAAAAAAACGTACATCTTTTATTAATTTTTATCTAATTATTTATTACTTAAAAAACAAAAATGAAAATAGTGTAGTGTATATATTTAAAAAAAATAACATTTTTTATAAGTTAATTATTTATAAAATTTTTTTTAAATTTTTATCTAATTATTTATCACTTAAAAATATATTTATATATTAATTATTTATTAAA
This sequence comes from Anastrepha obliqua, assembly GCF_027943255.1. Taxonomy (NCBI): domain Eukaryota; kingdom Metazoa; phylum Arthropoda; class Insecta; order Diptera; family Tephritidae; genus Anastrepha; species Anastrepha obliqua. The sequence continues at coordinate 96,173,856 of NC_072896.1, read as the reverse complement.
AAAAAAAACATTTTATCATATCAGTTACATATTTGAATTTTAGAAAAACTATGTTTGTTTAATTATTTTTATTTGAAAAAGAAAAAAAAAATATTCATAATAATTGATTTATTATTTCTTATTTATTTTTATTTTATTTTTTAACCAGTATTCTCCGAAAAAAGAACTACTAACTCTGCATCGCCCGCCCAAGAAAGGTGACCATTACTACATCTACTGATGTATAAAAGTTTCTTGGATGTCTAAGTAAACTATGAACCAGGAAGGTTCTAACTTCTCTGCTGCCTAGGAAGTAGTTATAGTACGATGATGTCTAACTGATACTGATTCAACCAGTACTTTTCGGTAGCCAAAGTAGGTTGCTTTAGACAGCATCCCTCAATTTTCCCAATTCACAATTCCCAATTACCATACAAACAAACAGTACAAAAAAAAACTATACAAAAATAAGTACAAAAAGGGTACAAAAAAAAATAAAAAAAATTTACAAAAAAATGTCCGCTCCGCTCTGAAATTCAGGCAATCATCACCCTGTTGTGGATAGCAACTTCCTGCAGCAGTGGAAAATAGTCAAACTATGGGTTTGCTTTGAACAAATTAAATATCTGAATTAATTGCATCCTGAATTTTACTGCCAGAAGAGTAAAATATTTTCATTTGTTCAAAAAGTTTAGCGAAGATTTGGGGTGATAAAAAGGGCAACTCATGAATTTTTGTATTTCTTGTAGAATAATAATATTAATACGTGGTCTTTACATGCAACAACAGCTGGTGCTTGTTTTTATTTGTATTTTTCTGGAAGTAGATATGGCCAAGAATAACCAAAACCACTAAAAATTTCTTATCAAATTAATTTTTTTTCTGGACGAAATCTCAAGCAAGTAAATACTTTACGAGATAACTGCTTGAGACAATTAGTTTAATTCAATATTGTTTTTGCTTTTGTTGCTGGTTTTTGTTATTGTTGTTATTGCAGCAGCTTACTAATTCAATATTGACATTTTGTTTGGCTGTTTGCGCTACCAATCCAGTAAAGGGTTAGCCACTTCAAGCGGAAGCAGCTGTTTCGGTACAAAAAAAAATAAAAAATAAATGTTTTTTGTTGTTCCTATTGGATAATCATTTATGCGATTTGAAGGAATTTTGTTTCACATTACTTTTTGAAGCTGATAAAACAAAAATTAAAAAAAAAATTAAAGAAATAAAAAATACGAACAAGGCTGTAATTATCTTTGATGGGCAAAATAGGTCTTTTCTCAGCGTTTTCCATTACGTTGGCCACTGCTTCGAACGACATGGCGTTGCCACGCCCGTAGATTCCAGGTAACCGGAGCAACCCCAGATTTATATCCGGCCAAGGACTGTTACTTCAGCAGCATTCCCTGCAGATGTATGGGGAATGTTTATGCTGCTACAACAACAACATGACTGTAATTTCATGTCGTGTGCTGCCTTTAACTTGAGCTAGAGTCCTTGGCTTGTTGGCGCATCCTTTGGACTACAAATGACACTAAAAATAAAAGTCTAGTGACCTGGTCTTAATATTTTTCCGAAATATTTTGGCGCAATTTAATAGTTTTTATAATACCGATGGAAAAAAATACCGATTTTATTTATGCAAGAAGCGTTTTTGCACCCTAAAGCAAATACAATTCATTTTGTGTTACATTTCTAGGTAATTTTTATTTTGTTTAATAGGAAAAAAACTCGTTTAAAAAAACCCTAATTTTCTGCTTCCCTATGAAAGCATTTTTAAATACAATTATTATTTTTAAATTTTATTCTGAAAATAGTCTCTATCGAAATCATAGGAAAGGAAATCATTTAAAAAGGCATTCGAATCAAACGTAAAATTAAAGCAGAAACAAAACCATTTCTTTTGTCAATATTTTGGTATTTCTATCTTCAATGCATCTGTAGTCCTTGCTTTGTTTATTTTTGGTTCATTTTCAATTACATTCGCTTTTCAACCACTCCACTTCCTGCCTCCAATAAAACATCTACCTACACGCATCCACCAACAAACAAGAAGGAAAATTCAGAGTGGGAGTCTCGAAGGTAAAAAAACTCAATAAATAAATAAATAAAACAAACGGAAAATCACAATAAAATGGGGAAAAACGTGCTCACTACCACTACCTTTTTTTCTTTCGAGGAGTGTCACGCGTTTTGTGCGCTTGTATGGGATTTAACTGCGGTGTGTCAGGCAGTTGCACATTTCCTTTTTTGTTTTGCAATATTTGGCACTGCGTTAAAGCGTTCACTTCGCCTTTCAATACACTTTTCAAATGGCTATTTCTTTGCACATGAAAACCACTCAACACAAACACTATTCCTTATTTTAAAATTTCATTTAATATTTTTCTTAAATTTCAAACGTTTTTTCCAAATTTTTACTGTATTTTAGCGTTTCGTAAGCGCACGGATTATATTTCGTTTGTAGCTAAATACAATTTTTTTCTTATGTATATTTTTGCTCAGCTTATCTTGCTTCTTCTTCTTTCACTACTACTAGGGATTTGTTGTTCGTTGTTAGTAAATTGGAAATATTTTTTCAATTTTAACTCCGGCCGCGTGACGCGTTCACTACGCAAGTGGAGACAAAACAGCCTGCAAACGCGCTTTTCACTTCCATACTGACGGTCGGTCGTTGGACGCTAGCTTGGCTTGGCTTGACTTGGCCTGGCCTGGTTGGTATAGTGCGACGATGGAGACGACGGCCTCTGTTTTCTGTTTGTTGGTGGTTGCAATCCGTTGCCTGAGTTCAGCTGAGTTGAGCTGAGTTAGCGAAGTGTTATGTTGTGTTGTGGTTGTTGTTGTGCATTGTTGTTGGGTCGCACTGTGCGAGTCGTGTCGTTTTACCTCGCACATAAACACTCCAGCAGGCAACAGCAACAATCACAACCCCAAACACATCAACAACAATGCAACACACACACATTCAACCAAATAAGCAATAAATGCGCTCTCGCGCAAATGTTGTCGCTCTTTCTTTTCTGCTACTTCGCCTTTCTTCGCTACTTCATCACTGTGCGATTGAGTGTGTGTGTAAGTTGGTAGTTGATTTCCTACTCTCACCTCAGTATACACCATATTTAACGATTTTTATCACACCAATTTCCAATGTTGAGAGAGGGCGATTTTCAAAATATGGGCGGTGGGGAGCATTCGGTATGTAACATATTACATTCGTTTCTCAACTCTCTGGCATTGAGAATAGGAGAATACCCATTAGGAAACTTCATGAATTTATTTGTAAAATCTCATAGGACAAAGCCAGAATAAAAGCCAAAAGCAGAAGGCGAAGGAATGCATAGTTAATACTGTTTTGATAACAATTGCATAGGGAACCCTTGCAGTTTAGGACTTTCAAAGTTATAAAATTTACTTTCAAAATGATAAAAGTGCGTCTTGATGTTGTTCCACAAATGGAGGGACCTACAGTTTCAAGCCGACTCCGAACGGCAGATATTTTTATCAGGAGCTGTTTCATGGCAATAATACACTCGGAGGTTTGCCATTGCCTGCCGAGGGGCGACCGCTATTAGGAAAATGTTTTTATTAATTTTGGTTTCACTGAGATTCAAACCTGAACATTTCTGTGAATTCCGAATGGTAATCACGCACCAACACATTCGGCTACGGTGGCCGCTACTGAATAACTTCTTTACTAAATAAAAAAAACTGATTTTGAGTGATGGAAATCTTCATTTTGGCATATAAGTGATCCATTGCTTGTCTGTTTGTATACTTCAGCTGTCTAATTCACACGTGCCAAAAATAATTGCATTGCCATTTGCAAAAAATTTTAAATCTTCCGATAGGATGACTTTTGCGTCATTCTTTATAAGCAACACTGAAAATATAACCGAAACAACTTCTAAGAAATATATCGTTTACTGCTTTTAATTCTTCTCTCTTATACTCAGTGAAGACCGAGAAGAGTGCTTAATAAAAAATGTACATATATGGGAAATCAATAACTAAGTACGTGAGCGAGATGCTCCTGCGATAGTTGGTTCTATGCTACCGGAACGACCCGCGTTCATATTCGGCCAAAGACTATGACTTCAGCACTATCCGCCATGAATTTATGGGGCATTATTTATTTTATACACCAATTGGCGAGCAGAAGCAACCATGACTTGAGGAAACATCATACATATTGCTGTATCTTCGATTTTATAATTATTATATATGTAATTTATATATTTGTAGATAAGTTGGTAGGTGAAATGGTTGAAGTACCATTTTAGCACTCATCAAGGAACACTAAAGCGCTGTTCTTACAAGTATATCACCATGAGGCCTCCAAATATCTACAGGCAGCCAGAGCTATTGATGTAATGGAAAATATTTATGGGATTTAAGTTAAGGCACTGGCCCAGGTTGTCGAAGAAAGGAGCATCCAGTGACCTAAAATATCTAGCTGCCCAACCCAGGCATTTACAAAAAAAATAGTTTGAAGAGAATAGAAAATTGAGAAATTGCCGATATTTATTATATAAAGATGGAACTCATTCAGTACTAGCTCAATCTTTCTTGAAATGCGTAGTTCCATGATATTGGACGGTTTTATAAGATGTAAAAGACCTGAAATCTAGTGTACTTTACTTTCTAACTAATGATCCCAGAGATTCCCAAAAAACAGAAATTCCTAGTTTTAAATGGTAATTAATGGATCTGCCCTTCTTGATCTATTTGGTCATTCACATTCTATTGAAGCAATTTTTCGCTATAGTATCATATGGGCTTGCGTGTATGGAAAGATTTAACAGATTTGTGAAATTTGACCACAGCTGAGATAATTCGATTTTAAGCACTACGTTTTTCCCATATTAGATGCCTCCCCATAATCTCTATAAATTCTATCAATTTGCTGTTTCATGCAGGAAGATTCGATCTTACGCACCCCCGAATGGTAGTCACACACCAACCCATTCCGCTACAGCGCCCATAGTAAACTGGGGCATCTAATTCATATCAATTTATTTAGAAGAATCCCAAAATAGAGTTACTCTAAGCCAACCCTTTTTAATTTTAATAATACTTGATTAATCATAAAAATATGTGAAATTAATTCTAATGTCTCTAATAGTAAAATTTGTGCGTCAGCTACAGATTCACCATTGAGATGTCGCCTATTATTCATATTTATATATTATCCAAATACCTACTTTCTCACATTCCTATAGACCCTTCAGTAAATGCGCCTACACGTGAGTCGTGCTCAATCCCCTACAAAGAGAACAACATTTTTATCGTGTGAGCAAACGCTGGAAAAGAAAGACAAGGTGCGCTCACAAAACGCGCCACTTAATAATTAGGTTTTTTGTTTTGATTTTGCTTCGTACATTTCGTTTCGTTTGGTTTCGATTGTTGTTTACCAACGAAAACTTCTGACTAAAGTGTGACTACTGGGCCGCGCCAACCTACTGCCAATGGCTGCAAGCCTGGTACTATTCCGGTCTAGATGATGCTCTTCCTGCTCTAGTTTAAGCGATTGAAATGCGCTCGCTGGCATCCATCGCACACAGCCGTTGTCGGTCGTCATCATCACCGTTTGCGACGATGCGAAGTGAAGCGAGCGGTGTGACGCAGGCGCTGCTGCTGCTGCTGCTCCAATGTTGGGAAACATCGGCAGGGGCACGGTGGGCGAGCACTGCTCGACAAATGACGTATGAAGTGTGTGTGGAGCAGAGGGAAGAGAAAAGAGGAACGAACTGTGCGGATTAGTCGCAGGTTGTATAGAGGTTATGAAAAGCGAAGGAACATTCAAGCAAAGTGTAGGGGACGAAGAAAAGCGCTCACCGGAGACGCATACTTCGGGGGTGTAAGCACATACTCCCCTTCTAAGTAGCACACGACAGCAACAACTTCCCCCCTTTGAGGGTAAATGAAGAATACTTTGCTCGCTGCTGCTTATCACCTTCGCGTTAGAGCCCTTGCGTGTAGCCCTGCAATGAGACATTTTACACCTCATTTAGTGTCCATTGCCCCCGAAGAAGGTGTTTTGCCTGAACTGTGTTGAACCGCGTCTGGGTCGCTGCAACGTTTAGCGGCCTTTATTACATTGCACCGCATACCGCGCTGCGACGTCTAGTCTCGGCCAACATAAAATGAGTTACATTTAATTTCTGATTTTCCGCCAGACATGTTTCAAATCAATTTGCCACTCAGGCTGTCGTCGGCCAACACATGCACTCTAGGTGACTGACTGACTGCGCGTTGTTGGATGGACCATTGAGCGGTTGGTGTCCGCGCGGGAAATACACGTTTCAGGCGCATTGGAATTGCTCAACCAACAACGCATGCATCTTGGGCGAATAAAGTTCCCAGCACGCGCCTCATACATACATGTCAAAAGATCGCGCGCGCGCTCAATCGACATACGTACAAACGTACATACATCGGTAAGCGCGCGCCACGCGTGTATCCAATCCAACCATAATGACCGCACAACACCAACCAACCATCCATCCACTTGTTCGTCAATAATCTTTCGATGGCGCGCGTTTGTTTGGAATTCGGTTTGTTATTTCGAAAATATTCGTACTTTTTATACGCAGCTGCTGGCGTGCCACTCGTCGACTACTTGTGGCTGCGTTTGTTTGTTGTCGAACAATTTTGCGCAAAACTCGTGGCACTCTAAACGAACCGGCGAACAGCGCCAAACACACGCGGATTCGCATGTGCCGCCAAGCAACGAGTCGACAAATATGCGGCCAAGTATGCGCCGCGCTATGACGCGGGTGTTTATTTGCTTTTCGTTTGTCACTCACACAATCTGTTCGCACTACTCACATTCTGCTCACTTCGTGCGCCCACTCTCTGTCTGGTTGGTCGGTTGATTCAGTTGGAGTGCTCCATTATGTTTGGGGGAATCGCCAGCGAGTGAAAATGCGAATGCGAACGGGAGTACTTATGAGTGCGCTAAAGTTGATGTGTTGACGCGTTGACGAGTGTCATGAGTAGATGAAATTTGTGATAACTGCTTTGTAATGACTTTGAGATGTTTGTGAAAAACAAATAATTGCACGGTGAAGTGCATAGTGCACCTGACGAGTGCGCATAAACACACATACCAACAAGCACATAAGTAAAAGTAGGGGCATACGATTAAGTGCAAGATTTTATGGCGAAGTGGTTTTCCGTGGTGAGAAGGAGGCAGTCACAGTGTTAAGCGCTTTCGAACGATATAAATTGGAACATTTTATTTGATGAGAATATTTAATAAATTCAAGGGAATTTTATTAGGAAATTGAAATTTTGTATTCTGTGGGCCCACGGCACGCAGTTCGTTATCGTAATTTGTAATTCGCTTTGGCGAATCTCCTGCGAGTGGTTGTAAGTGTTGTGGTAACCACATAAAAAAGCAGTCAAGAAAAAAAATTTTGTTTAGTATTCATTGGCATTTCATCATGCAGAGACTTACGCCTCAATAACGTTTACAAATTGTACAATTTCACATCGCAAGGGGCCCATTTTTGGCTTATTGGCTACGTCAATAAGCAAAATTGGCGTATCTGGGCTTAGCCCGAATCTCAAAGCCATTCAAGAACAGCCATTACTTCCATTGAACACCACCGTTTGCTGCGGTCTATGGGCTGAAGGAATCATCACCCCATATTTCTTCAAAGACGAGACTGACGCTAATGTAAAAGGGAATGGCGAACGCTATCGCGCCATGATAAACAACCTTTTGATGCCGAAAATTGAAGCCCTTGAACTCCACAACATTTGCTTCCAACAAGACAACGCGACTTGCCATACAGCCTGTGAAATAGTGGATTTACTGAGTCATCGCTTCGGTGAGCAATTTATCTCTCGTCTCGTGGATTGGCCACCAAGATTGTGTGATATCACACCTTTGGACTTTTAGGAGTTTGGGAGTTTGTGAAGTCTAAATACTTTTTGAATAAATCAGCTTCGACTGAGGCATTGGAAACCAACATTCCTAAAGTTATTTACATGATACCGACAGAAGTCCTCCTGCGAGTCATTCAAAATTGGTGTCTAGGGATGGCCGAATTATGGCGCAGCTGCGGCCAACATTTCAAAAGGATTACCTTCAAAAAATAAATTCCATTAATGGTTCTACACAAAAATAATAAAGATTGCCTAATAAATTGGAATTTTCGTTGTTTTTCTCCAATTTAAAATCCTCTACCTCTAAATTGATCACCCTTTACAATATCCAGACCGTAATTGAGCCAAAGGGACCAGTAAACTAGCCCTGTTTAATGCGCTGAGCCTCACCCTCGTTTAGAACCGACTGCCGTGGGTTTTTGTTCTTATAATTTGCTTTTTATTTAAGAGAAAGTTCATCAGCGCTCAGGAAGTGCGTCTCCGAGAGAGTTCGCTCACAAAATACAACAAAAAAGATATTTAATTTTAAAAAAAATATTCACAAGCTCGTATACATTTTCTCAAAGAACTTATTTTCTTCGAGTTTAGACTTCAAGCGGTTAATGCTACCTTCCCAGTGTTTAGAAGATTAAATTGCTTTAAAAGCTGGCACAGCTATTCATGTAGGTGGAGAGGTTCCTCTGCAGACAATTTGAACTCTTCGACTACTTCTTGACATAATAATTTTTTTTTAATTTGTTATTGTTGTAACAGGTCATTTTTTTACCTTCATTGTTATAAGTTGTTGTTTAGTTACTATTCAAAGTTGGTTCACTAGTTTTTCTTCATTTTTGGTTTACTCTTTCGTAATGGCTTGCCAACCAATTTCGATGAATTTCCGAAAAAAGTTAGAGAAGATAACGATTTCTTCACGATACGCAAGATATTTTAATCTGAATCATGATGGAGAAGCTGGACCACTGTAGTGTTTTCCAAGCGGATTTAGCCGCAATTAAGGAAGCAGTGAATTGGTTGCTTACTTCTGTAATTACTGTAAAGGATGTAAATATCCACCCCGACAGCTAAGCGGCAATTAAGGCTTTGGACTCGTTATTTGTGCATCCGAAATTAGTTTGGGAATGCCTGACTTCTCTCTCGATTGCATCCGAATACTTCCATATTAGGCTCGTTTTTTTATTCCCGGTCACAATGGCATAGAGGGAAACTACTGAGCTGATGAACTGGCTAGACCGAGGACCCTGGAGACGGTTTCATCGCAAAATGAGAGGACTGGGATTCCCTTGAGAATCTGTGGTCTACTCATTCCTCCTTGAGATGGGCCTCGCGTCAATTCAGTGAACGCTGGGTTAGGGCGCCAACGAGCAAAGTAACGAGATCCTTCTGCCACGGGTAGATCGTGAGCACTCGAGGGAACTTCTAAGGCTAACGAAGCTGCTGCTCTCGAATTTGGTAGGCATCCTTACCGGACATTGTCCGTTAAGTGTCCATACGGTAATATTTGGGATTGCTTCAAGTCTTTTCTGCAGAAGCTGTCTGAAGGATGATGTGGAATTATCAAAGCCCCATCTCTTCAGCTACCTTTCTTTCGTAAGGCAAAGATTTTAAATCCGTGCTCTCACTTTTTGCTACACCTCTGCGGACTTAAATATCACACATCTGGTGAAGTTCATCAGTAGCTTGAAGCGGCTAATACGAACATAAATAGCTACCGCTGGCCGTCATCCTCTAATCCAAAGCCCCTTCTCACTTTTTTCCACCTGTCTGGTTCCTTTCCTTCTCCTTTCCCCTTTCTTCTGTAGGGAGGTTGAACTTAACCCGAGCACGAGCCGCATCTGCATGAAGCATTTCCCAAGTGAAAATATAAAAATAGTGTCCTAGACCACAATGTACGGAAATCAATGTAATTAGTCATTTTTATTATATGATTATAATTATTTTTGTACTATTTAATTTTAATATTTACATTCCATAGATTTCAAATGCTTTAATAATTTTTTTTAGGGCGCCAAATTTTATGGGAGCCTTAAATTTTATCTTAATAGTACCCTATGATCACCCACAAACACTCCGTAGTCCACTCCCCATCCCTTCCCTTCCTCCCCCCTATTTGTCCTTCAATGGTATCACAAAGGACGAACCAAACTATTTCGTCCAAGTGGGCCCTACCCTTTGGGCAACCATTACAACCTAACCTAACCTAACCCTATGATCAAAAAATACCGGCAAGGTGATGTTGACTGTTTTCTTCGATTGCCAAGGCCTAGTGCACAATGAGTACCTTCCATCGGGCCAGACAGTCAATAGAGAATATTATCTATTTATCCGTTTTGAAGCGTTTGAGCACCGAGCCCAAATTGTGCTGGATTATTTGACCAAACACAAAGTAAATACATACTATCGAGCAAGCACCGTAGTCACCTGATATGACCCCGTGCGACTTCTTTTTGTTTCCCAAGTTGAAGTTACCACTTCGTGGAAGGAGATTTCAGACGGCAGAGGAGATCAAAGATAATGCGACGAAATGCTGAAGGCCATCCCTTCGTCGGCCTACCAGGGGAGCACGAAGGACTGGGTTAAACGTTGGTTGCTTCAGACGGGTCATATTTTGAAGAAGATAAAATAAATTTGCCTGAAATTTAACTCTGTTTTGCTCTATTCAAACATTCACCGTACTTTCAGATTATAGGGTATAAAAAGGGCCCTTTTCACGGACGCAAAATGCTATTAAATAAACGGATCAATAATTATAAATGATAAAAAATTAGCAACTGTTGTTGGCATTTGGAGATCGCTGTTTATAAAGGCAGAATAGATAGAACTGCGTAGGTTCGAATCTCCCTGCCTTATATCTGCCATGAAAAAGCTCGTCATAAAAAAATCTGCTATTCGGAATCAGCTTAAAACTGTAGGTCCCTCCATATGTGGCACAACACCAAGGCGCACGTCACAAAGCTGAGCTAAACACCTAACATAAGTGTACACGCCAATTATTATTTTTTATTTTTATACCAGTTAGAGACCATAATAACCTATTTTATAATATATATATAACTCAACTGATCGACTCAACGAAGTTGACTGGACTTAAAACATACAAACCTAGAATTTTTGTTTCAAACTAAAAATCTGTTTTTTTTTTATTTTGTATATAGTTTAACAATTTGAGTTATACGTATTTTGTTATAGCACGAACTATCCTTTTAAAACAAAGAAAAAAATTAATTCCAAAAAAAAATTAATAAGAAAAATAAGAAAAATAAAAAAAATTTCAAAACTTTGCGTTTCCATTATTTTAAAAATAATTCCAAAAAAAAATTATGAGACAAATAAAAAAAAATTCAAAACTTTGCGTTTCTATTATTTTAACCACCACTATAGATACTTCGAAATCCCTTATGGAACACTGATACTTACACGAGCTGTAGTGTGAGACCCAAAACTGCTGATGAACCGACATGTTTTGGTGCATTGCCTGATTATCAGAAGAGTGCGCTAATGGGAGAGTAAAGAGTGAGCAGAAGAGCTGCGAGAAGGCGTTTCTAAGACAGTTGGTTGTACGTTATTGGAATGGTCCGGCTTTATATCCGATCAATAGATGTCAGCTGAGCTAAATTTTCGAAGAATCGATAGGTAATGTATAATGATGACACAAAAGCAACAACAATATCAATAAAAAGAGCTGCACTAAGTGTTCCATGGACTCCTCTTCATCCCAGCAGTACCTACATAAACTAGTGCTGGATAATCCTATTGTATTAAAATGTTTATTGCAGGCAAAGTGGCCTCTAAGTGCTGCAGAGAGTAATCCAGAGCCCTTCTTGTCTAGGGTTAGAGCAGATTTTGCTCTGTTGGTGTTAAAGTTCAAGAACTTTTTGGAGTGATTAAGGCCATCCATTGCATTGAATAATTTTAAACTATGCCGTGTGTACATCCATTGTATCGAGAGATATGCAAATTCGCAATTACTTCTGAATACACATCCGTTAGTTTTATTACAATTTAAGTATGCCGGATTTCCCTCGATGACACTGCATTTCATGAATTGTGGTGTTGTCAACACGGGAATCAACTGATCTGACAAAGAAGGTTTTCCGGGTAGTCATCAGGTTGGGTAAGGTTAGCCAGTTAACTAAGTTGCTTAAACCACTTAGATCTTTTTAAGAAGGTAACTAGTCCCTCGTCATGAAATATCATATAAAAAATTCGAGCATGAATTTTGTACAGAAGAAATGTCGTGACATCAATGGGGGGAAAAAATGACAAAAATCAACGGTATTTTGTAATTACTTCAAACTGGCCTTTTCGTTAGACTAAAATCACTGGGCTATAAAAGTGCATACCTACCCAGAAAAATTCTGAAAATGTTGGTTAAAAAGTTGAAAGTCTTGATGAAATTTTAAAATTTTTTGAAAACAAAAACTCTTTCTTTTTTTTAAACACAAATTAAAACAAAACAAGATTTTTTAATATTTGAAAATTAAAAAAAAAAAGATTTTTTAATAATTGAAAATTAAAAAAAAAAAAATTTTTTAAATTTTGAAAATTGAAAACAAAATTTTGTGTTCCTTAAAATTATGAAAATTAAAAAAGAAAATATTTAACTTTCAAAAAAAAATTTTTTAATTGTCAAATTAAATAAATTAAATAAAAACTAAATCAAATAATTTAAAATTAAGTTGACAGTTTTGATGAAACCTTTAAAATTTCTGAAAATTAAATGAAAAGGTTTTTTAATTTAAAAAAACAAAAAATTATAAATTTAAATAATAAATAAATTAAATAATTTAAAATTAAATTCAAAGTTTTGATGATATTTTAAAAATTTTTGAAAATTAAAAAAAAAATTATAAATTTAATAAATAAATTAAATAATATAAAATTAAGTATAAAGTTTTGACACAACTTCTGAAAATAAAAAAAAAACGCTTAAAAAAAATTTTTTTTAATAAAAAAAAAACAAAAATTTATAAATTTAAATAATAAATAAATTAAATAATTTTAAATTAAATTCTAAGTTTTGATGATATTTTTAAAATTTTTGAAAATTAAAAAAAAAAACATTACAAATTTATATAATAAATAAATTAAATAATTTAAAATTAAGTATAAAGTTTTGACACAATTTTTGAAAATTAAAAAAAAAGTTTCGAAAAATTTTTTTTTAATAAAAAAATATAAATTGAAATAATAAATAAATTAAATAATTTAAAATTAAGTTGAAAGTTTTGATAAAATTTTTAAAATTTCTGAAATTAAAAAAGAAAATTTAGTTTAAAAAACCAAAAATTTAAAAATTGTAAATTAAAATTTGTTTTTTTTTTTAATTTCCAAAAATGTTGCACAAAGTTCGAAACTTTGCGTTATATGGTTTTTGTTGTAGTATGAACTATATTTTTATGAAAAAAGGGGTGTGTTTATAATTTGGAACGGGGTGTATATGAAAGAAAATAATAGGGGTAAGAATTAGTACTGGTTAGGGCAAGCAAATCCACGCATAAAAAACCATGTGTCGCAAAATTTTAAATAACTTTTTTTGAGTTATGGAAATCTCCCCGCAGAATATTTCTCTCAAACACTCCAAGGGGCGCCTCATCGGATGTTGTCATCGTCCTAGCTCCTACGCCATCCGCGCATATAGATGGCGCAAAATTAATCATCCAGTTTTTTTTTAAATACGTTTTTTAATGAAAACAAAAAGGAATGATTTTGATTTTCATTTTGGCCTTTACGCGCTTCGCTGCTTGTCTGTTTGTATACAGATGCCATTTGCAAAAATTATAAATTTCCCTTCACGAGAAGATTAATTTTGCGCCATCTTGTAAAACCCTTTCTAATGCAAAAAAAAATTGAAATTGTATACTCACTCTCAAACCTCTCATTTTGACATCCAAAAAACAGATTTCACTACAAAAAATTGTTACAAATCAGTTCAATGGCATTTACACAAGGCTTACAGTTAGAGACAGAAAAAATAAAAGACCTTTGTCAATAAATCCGCAGTGGCAATGAACGCCTAAATGTAGGTGCCTAACGTTGTCTGACGCATCTTGGCAGGCGTGAGTTTTAGTCGTAGACATAAACATCTAAAGGCCAAAGTTCAATGACAATGACGTCTCCGAGTCAACGTTGCGTCAATAATGGCCTTGAAGAAGCAAGTCGAATACGTACAGCCAGCGATGCTGCATCACCAACCCAAACAGCACCGCAAAAGCCACAACTGCGAGTGCCAAATCGAAAGCGGCAGAAGCGTACATCAGAACCAGAAAAGCGCCAGCCTAACCCACATTTAAGCACACGAAGCAAAGCATATCAACAAACCAGCCAGCGCAACATTTGCACGCCAGAGTTTGTTGCTACAGCACCAAGAACACAGCTTCGCTGAAGGTAGGTAAGCACCAGTCGCCAGTCACCAGCCACCAGTTGGCCAAACGCAAGCCTTGCATTTTTCTAACAACCAACTTAATTTTATATTTACGAGTTAGTGCAGACGAGTCTCTGCACGCAGCAGCTCCCCAACAACAATGCAATGGTGTAGTGCAACAAGAGCCCAACCCAGCACAGCAGCTTTTGTGACTTTCGCAAGCCAGCCCGTTGACCGCCAAACCATAAACGTTCAAGTATTCGCGCTGTTCTTATTCAATAGAAACTGCACTCCTGGTTTGTCGTGGATTTCAAGGATTTTTCTGGCGAGTCACACACCAACAAACACTACTTGTAGTTTGCCGAGTTGGCCCGGGCATTCGCCCCTGGCCGTACAATGTCATCGAGTGTGTGCAAAAGCGAGTGAACGAACGAACTTTCATTGGCGTCAAGTGGATAAGTTCATGGTCAAGAAGTGAATGGAGTAGTGGTATTGGATGTGAAGCGCATATATGTATATGTAGATGTAAAGGTGTTAATATACATGTATGTATGTGTATGTACATTCACGCTCGCACACACATTTCACTTTAGTAGGGCGAAAGTAGAAATCGTTCACTAACCTGCTTCTCCACCAGCCATTTGCTCCTTGAAGATTGCGCGCACGTCAGTGCAGACAGAGCCTTAAGACACACGTCGCGCTTATAGTAACCCAAATTTTTACTACTCTTTGCTGCATATAACTTTCAGGGTGGCATTGCCTTTGTTACACTTCACCATACTTCAATTCGTACGAGCGCGGCACGTTTCGCTTCGTCCCATCTCCTTATGCTTACTTTGCCCCATATTTCGTAAACGGGAGCCTTTTTGTTTCACTTTACTTTGGCACATACTCGCACAATACTTACACTCAGACACATGTATGTAATTACATATTTGGGTAAGTCAATATGCAAAAGCAAAAGCAAAAAGCACGTTTATCAATTTCTGTTATCCTGTTGCATGAACTTTGAAAAGGTGACACAAAATGAGGTTAACTGCCTGGATCGAAGCTGGAAAGTGGAGTGTAAAAGTGTTGCAGTCCTAATTTAGCACACTTGTCTGTTGCACAACATACGGTATATACATATAACGGTATATATTTGAAACTACTTATCATTCTGTGTGGCGTGGGAGGTGAAGCAAGCGCAGTATTTCAGCGCGTTTTGGAAGGATTATTGAAGCTCACAGAATACATTTTTTGAGTGATTAACTAAACTGCATAGATTCAGTTGATTATTTTTCGGTCTCTTTACCCTCTGCTTGCCATTGTAGCTTATTGGGCGGATGCTCGTTTGTGAGTATTTTCTTCAAGTGTTCCAAGTTCTTCTATTGTTTAGCTTTTTTCGACATGTGTGGGCTTTTATTTTCACGCAAGGCAACGACCGTCCGCGAAATGTGATATGAAGTCTAAATTGAGGGTGGAACTTTTAACAAAAGAGGGTAGGTTGCATTCTTATTACTTAATTACTCTTAATTATGGTAATTAAAAAGGGGTAAAAAAAGAATGATTAAAAAATATAAAAGGCGGAAACGTGCCTTTTCGCTGTCCGCTGTCCGCCGATATACCAATTGAATAGCTATAAGCAGTATACGTGAAAAAAATGCGATGCAAATTAGGGTGCATCAGTTTATGCATAAAAAACACATCCACACAATTTCTCCACCGAAATTATAAAATTTATAATATTTGAAGATTTTCGCTGAAATATTTCAGAAAAATATTGAGATTCACGTGAGCTGAATCGATTTGAATGTACCTCCAAAAATCGATTTTTTTTAACAAAATAAATTTTTAGTTGAGAGAAGAGCTTCAAAGCTTAAAAGGTATGTGTAAAAATATATAAAAGTACTAGGGTCTCGATTGGGTTAATTCTTCAAGAAAATTTAAAAATCTGAAAAAACACAATTTAAAGAAAAAAAGATTTTTTTAATTTTCATTAAAATTATTTAATTAAAAAATTTTTTTTTTTAATTTTCAAAAAAACAAAGATTCAAATTAAATAAATAAAATAATAAATAAATTAAAATTAAGTTGGAAGTTTTAATGAATATTGTTGAAAGTTTTATTTCAGAAAAACTTTTTTTTTAATTTAAATTTTAATTAAAATTTTTAATTTAAAAAAGATTTTTTTACATTTTCAAGGATGTTGCACAAAGTTCGAAACTTTGCGTTATATGGTTTTGTTGTAGGAGCTATATTTTTACGAAAAAATAGTGGTGTGCTTATAATTTCGCAACGGAGTGTACGAGGTGTGTTCAAAAAGTATTGCGAATTTTGAATTTTCGCAGGTTACGTATATTCAAATTTCGATTTTTTTGTGGCGATATGTTGGTACTCATGTCTCTCACTCATGCCGACGAGCTCGGCCATTTTGAATGTTCAGTTAATTGTTGACAGCTGCTTTGCTTGCACATGTTTCGGCTCGTCTTCGATTTTTACCCATTCAAAAAGATGGATCAAAGAACCTGTATCAAATGTGTGAAAAACGAAATTAAGTGCGCGGATGCATTCCGAATGTTGACTGTGTCATACGGAGAAGCTACTTTGGTCCAAAGCAACGTTTATCGGTGGTACAAAATGTTATCGGAAGGCCGAGAAGATGTGAACGATGAAAAGCGTGCCGGCGTGCCGGACGCCCGAGCACTTCAACTACAGACGAAAAAATTTAAGTGATGAAGTGAAGAAAATGGTATTGGCCAATCGTCGAATCATCGTTAGAGAAGTTGCTGAGGACCTAGACAATGATTTGGGCATGAGACGAGTCGCCGCAAAATTCGTACCAAAACTGCTCAATTTCGACCAAAAGCAGCATCGCATGAACATTGCTAATGAGATGTTGGACTCTGTCTGCGACGACCCAAATTTACTCCAGAGGGTCATAACTGGTGACGAATCGTGGGTTTCTGGTTACGACGTGCAAAGCTCACTCATCTCAATGGAAGCTGCCGCACAAACCAAGACCGAAAAAAGAGCGCCAAGTTCGGTCGAATGTAAAAGTTTTGCTTACCGTTTTCTTCGATTGCAGGGGCGTTGTGCATCATGAGTTCTTACCACAGGGTAAAACGGTCAATAAGGAATATTACCTGCAAGTTATGCGCAATTTGCGCGAAGTAATCCGCCAGAAACGCCCGGATTTGAGGAAGAACAAAAATTGGCTCTTGCATCACGATAACACCCCTGCTCACACATCGTTGCTTGTGCGCGACTTTTTGGCCAAAAACAACACACTAATGATGTCACAGCCACCGTATTCCCCAAATCTGACCCCCTGGGACTTTTTCTTGTTCCCGAAACTGAATAGGCTGATGAAAGGATGACGCTACGCTACGATTGATGAGATAAAGACGGAATTGAAGTAGGAGCTGAACAAGATAAAAATTTGATTTTTTGAAGTGCTTCGAAGATTGGAAAAACCGTTCGCACGAGTGTAAAATATCTCATGGGGTTACTTTGAAGGGGACAAAATAGATATTAATGAATAAATAAATAATTGTTGGAAAAACACAAAATTCGCGATACTTTTTGAACATACCTCGTATATAAAAGAAAATCATTGGGGTGAGAATTAGTAGTGGTGAGGGCAAGCATATTCACGAATAGAAAACCATGTGGCGCAAAATTAATAATTTTGAATAAATTTTTCAATAAATAGGAAAAATGATTTTGAGTGATGGAAATCTTTATTTTGAGCTTTACGCACTCTATTGGGTTGGGGAATAAGTTCATAGCGTTTTATATATTTTTTTATTTTACAACGATTTGTTTGCTGTTTGGCAAAGAGTAAGTATTCATTCGATAGAACTCTTCATGTTCTACAAAATTATGTTAATTAGTTAGTTTTTATTAGTTTGGAGGCTTAGAAATGGAATACCCAGGAAGCAAAAATCAATATTTTAGACAGCTGCTGTTCTTTGCTTTTCATCGAGGTCAAAAAGCTGCCGGAGCAGACCGGAACTTTTGTGATGTGTATGGGGAAGCTGTGATAGGTGTGTCTATAGCACGAAAATGGTTTGCGAAGTTCAAAAATGGCGACTTTGACACGTCTCGCAGCGGAAGACCTTCTAAATTCGATGAAGAACGTCTCAAATCACTTTTGAAGGAGAACGGTCACCAAACCAGTCGTGAATTCGAGGAAAAAATGAGCTGCGATCATAAAACGATTATCAATAACCTTTACTCAATGGATTTTAGCGAGAAATTGGAATGCTGGTAGCCTCACGAGCTCAACGAAAAAATCAAAGAAAGTCGCCTTCAAATTGCTTCTCAGCATCTCGCTCACCATCGAGCAACACTCGGTCATAAGCAGCGCTTTTAGATGTGAAATGGTGCGTATACATCAAGATGAAGCAAAGAAAGGAGTGGGTGACTCCATAAGATACGCAAAAGCCGAGAGGATATTCATTCAAAGAAAATCACGATATGTGTTTGTTGGGACTGCGAGGGCATGGTTCAATGGTTATTTGCTCGAATGTCACGTTCGAGGTAATTCAACTGTAAAGACCTGATTGATATGGTCAAACCATACTCATTCACAACAACGACAGGCCCCACGCTGCACAAGTCGTCAAATCCGCACTCCAAGAGCTCGAATGGGAGGGCCTTAAGCATCCGCCGGATTCTCCGGACCGCGCACCAACCGATTACCATATTTTCCGCTCTCTGTCAAACCATATGAAGGGCGTTACCTTCGCTAACAAAAAGCTCCTTAAAAACTGGCTCAACAACTTCTTTGACACCAAATCAGGCGCGTTCCTCCAAAATACGCATTCAATACGACATCAACAAATTGGTCGAGAGGTGGGAAGAGGTTGTAAACAGCAACGGTGAATAAATAATTGATTCACCTATTGATATAATTGTTGTTTAAATAAAAGTCTTCGGTAAAAACGCTACGAACTTGTTCCCCAACCTAATAGTAACGAAAATCCCATTTTATGTTCGCTAATAACTATGCAGATAATGCTCCGATTTGCATAGGATTTTTTTCTTCAAGCTTGTCTCTCCTGAAAGGTTCCCTTTTATTATAAATTCCAAAAACTCACAAAAATGGGTGGAAAGACATAAAATTAATTTTCAAACTATAAAAAATCAAAAATTAGTGAACCAGTTGGAGTACAGTTTCTCTGCTATCAAACAGTGAAATATTTAATGAATCAAACGTGACAATTAATTTGGCCAAACCTGGTAATCTGTCAGCCTTGGTAGGATGGTACTCAAAAATTATAGAAAAGAGATTGAAAACAACCAAAAGGAAAAGACTGCATTGAAAGGAAAAAGGAAATGGGAGCCAAAATGTGCACTAGGAACATTTCGGGAAGTCTAAATTGTTAAGCATTCAAATAGGTTTACTGTTTCCTTACACCAGAAGGCGCTCATGTATAAGATTTATCTATCTGAGTCCTGGAAGACTTGAAAAGACTAAGGAAAATATCACTGTGCCTTAAAATATCTACTTTAGATCAAGAATATCGGACTCAAATAGTGCAGAAATATGCAGAGGCGAGTACGAAGAGATTGTATTTTCACAGGGTGCAGAAGGTCGCAATCCACAAGCATTTGATGCAGCCAAGTTTGGCATTGTAAAAGTTTTCGGCCGCCGTAGCCGAATGGGTTGGTGCGTGACTACTAATCGGAATTCACAGAGAGAACGTAGGTTCGAATCTCGGTGAAACACCAAAATTAAGAAAAACATTTTGCTAATAGCGGTCGCCCCTCGGCAGGCAATGGCAAACATCCGAGTGTATTTCTGGCATGAAAAAGCTTCTCATAAAAATATGTGCCATCGGAGTAGGCTTGAAACTGTAGGTACCTCCATTTGTGGAACAACATCAAGACGCACACCACAAATAAGAGGAGGAGCTCGGCCAAACACCCAAAAAGGGTGTACGCGCCAATTATATATTGCATACGTATATTAATGAATCAAACGTGGAAATTAATTTCCATTACTACAATAATAAAATTAAAAAAAAAAATATATATTATATATAAAAAATCGATTTTTGCACACTGGAATGCATGTAAGCTATGTAGCAGAATCTACTAAGCGTGATGAACGGGGGAAAAACAGACAAAGAAAATATTATAAAAAGTATTTTCTCTGATTTCAAGACGCATTCATACAAGGTGTTGTTGCAGCTGATAACATTTTTTAATATTAAAAAATGAAATATTAAAACAAATAAATAAAAATAAATAAATTAAAAATTAAAAAGATCTGCTTTATTTTTGCTGCTTTGTCTATTTGTTTGCTTACATTTTGATTAAAATTTTTACATTCAAACCAGCAAATCATATAGCTACGAGTATGCCTTTGTTGTTGCTCTAGTGACTTCACCTTGTATAGATTCACCTTGGCTGATTTGTTATTGTGTTGCTCATTACTTCATTACTATTCCAGAGCATTGCAAGCCGGATATTTGCTAGAATTTACATTGAAAGGTTTATCTGTAAGTTTCAGGTTTTTGCTCTCCTTTTTTAAATGTTTTCTTTCCAATGCATGCGATTACTTACCCCATTTATTGCAGCAATTATTATTTTTTTTTGTTAGAAATATAAGAAAATGTAATTTCCTGCTCCACCCTAAATTAATACTACCTTTCCTGTTTGTGAAACAACATCAAGGCGCACACCACAAATAGGAGGAAGAGCTCGACCAAGCACCCTTAAAAGGGTATAAGGGCAAATTATACATGCATACATACCTTTCCTGTTTATATAGTTGGTGCTCTGACTGCACATAACAGCATCTTGTAAAAATTGTTAACATTTCCATACCGAGTATCACTATTAACATAGCATTTTCTGTTAGGCTGGCAAAAGCGAGTTAACTCCGTTCTGAAATGTAGGTTAAAGTGATTCGATATATTGGGTATGGGACTAAGTTTCCGTCCTTTCTTTGCCAAAGTGACGAATGATTTAAACAATTAAATAATACATGAAGTATATGACATTGGAAGCTACAACTTTACTCCATCTTTCAGTCAGCATGCGGATTCCTCTGACGAAAAATTCGAGATGATCTCTTTAGAGGTGAAGCGCTCTCCAATAAGGGCTAACTGGATTCATCGGAACAAATGGTAATCCGAAGGTGCAATGTCTGGGGAATACGGCGGGTGGGGCAAGATTTCCCCATTCGTTCCTCTAAATATTACTGGACCGATTTAGCAACGTGTGGCCTGCCATTGTCATGCTGCAAAATCAGTATGCCATGACCACCGTTCCATTCCGACTGCTTTTCTTTAAGAGCTCGATTCAAACGCATTAGCTGTTTCCCAAGCTCAAGTTGCCGCTCCGTGGAAAACATTTTGAGACAATTGAAGTCATAAAAGAGAATTCGAAAAACACACTCGAACTTGACTTGTTTACAGTAGCACAGAAGACAAACTATGTGACATATCACGCTGAAATTTGCCATGTAAGCTTATAACAGTCCTACCAAAAACAAAAAATTGATTTTTGCCATATGTCATCCGCGGACCGTTTTATTGATACCGTCTCGTTCATATTTGAGCAGAAGGTATATACGCCTTCAAATCGCCAGTATATTACTAGAGCGAACACAAAAATAGTATCAGCAGCAACACCTCTTTTTTGCAAGGGCGGAAACTTATTCCCATACCCAATAAGAACGATTTTAATGCGTTGTTGAGCTTTCATCATCATCAACCCCATTTGACCCGAATGGAGCATAGGACCTCTTAGTTGTAGATGTGTTTCCATATAAACACAAATTATGCACCTTCAAACCCGCCTGCATGCTGCCGAAATTTGCGTGAATTTTCCACATATCTGTGGGTACTACTTGGAAATTCCTTCCTGCATTCCTTGCGGTTTTAAATTCATATTTTTATATCTGTAGCTCAAACAATGTAGAGTACATCCATAAGTTACAAGCCTACGGGTACAATGACCAAATACTTAATAGTGGGGGGCTGCTTCTAACCAGAAGAAGAACAAATGCCTTTTGCAGCTGCTCGCAAACAGACACCGCGAAATTTGGGATGCGAACTGATGATGGATCACGAAAAACGGAAAATCTGGTCATGTCCCAACTCTACTACTAAAGAAACTTAAAGCAGCCCATCTGAGTGGTATACAACTATTTGGTAGCCAGAAGGTTTCGGAGAATTAAGGTAAACTAAGCACCAAAAAAGCAACTTCATCAAAAGAATGCGAGCTCTCACGTATAGGCTCACACTAGAAAGCTTTTGAACACTCAAAAAAGCGAATAAGATGCCATCCGCCTTACATCTCTCTCTTTTTGTTTCCGAACATTAAGCATAAAATGCGAAGCTCAGTCGAAAACCTCTGCTGCCAGCACTGCGTTTGGCTTGGTCTATTTTCATAATTTATTATTGTGTAAGCTTTTTAAAATAAGTAAATAAATAAAATAAAAATTGAATATTAAAAAATTAGATATAAAATAAAAAAATAATTAAATAAAATAATATAAAATGCGAGGTCATCGTTTTTCAACGGCTGAAGAAGCTGTTGCCGACTTCATGCAGCTCGCTTTGGAAGTATCCACTTTTGAGTGGCAAAAGTACTTTAAAAATTGGTTGAAGCGAATGCAGAAGTATGTATGTATATTGACTTCCATAGAGAATATTTTGAAAAAGAATGAAACTATTTTCATTATTATTTTGCTGTGCGTCCATTATTGGGCACATATAAACTTGTCTTTTTCACTAAGTTTTGACTATTTTTTTGTACTTAATTTTTTTTTTTTATTCTATACTATAAAGGAAAATGTCTGTACGTTGTCCGCGCATCACTACGAAACGACAACACCAAATGACGTAAAAATTTGTATACATTCTTATTTTCACCCAACCTTCATTGGGAATGTTTTTATAATGGAACTCCCTTCCCACAGCCCCCAGGCCGCGCCACCACTCTCATTCGTCACTAATAATCGAATATTTGCTTAAATTGAATCTAAAAAATCTTAGTTTTTCCTATTTCTCACTATTTATAGCACACTCTACACTTCATAATCCGCATAAGCTGTTCAACTATGACCCAAATGCAAAGTTCAAAAACGGTTTGAGACAGAAAATTAATAAAAATAATTTTGCTGATATTTTTCTGATTGGTTGTTTTGATTTTATTCAACGAGGCATACCAACGGATGCCGGGTATTGTAATATTATGGTTATTAATAAAAAATTATTTTCTATGAAATTATTGTTTGTAATTCTTTTATATACATATCCCAAATCCCTCGAAGCTACTCCTACGCGAGCGGGGCCGCGGGTTAAAGCTAGTATTTTTATAAAAGTATCCTGCATTATATAACAAGAACCATATAACCCAAAGCTTTAAACTTGGTGCGAAATTTACAAAAATTTTACAAATTAAAACAAAAAGAAATATATACCAATTTTCGAGTTTTTATTCAGAATTTTTAGAAAAATTCTGGGTACGCCATTTTATAGCCAATTCAATATTAGTAAGCAAGTTTTGAATGGTTTAGAATTCTCATTCATTTCTGACAGATTTTTTTTTCGCTGAGGTGTTCATTTTCTTTCACTTAAAAGATGATGGCTTTATATGAAAGAAAATTCTAAGCATCTTGTGCAAAAAAAAAATTAAAAAAAAAAATTTTTTTGAGGCACTTGAAACATACACTTTATTATATCAAAAGGCAATGTGCGATAAAACTGTGTACTCAAATATTTTGTAAAAATTCTGTTTAAAAAGTTTGACGTTTTTATGAATTACTAGCAAACCCGGCCCCTTTCGCTGGGCACACTAAAATAGAATAGATATGGTTTAGAACAGAAAATATATGGTTTTCATATTGTTTATTTCTTTATTCTTTATTCAGCGCTTTGGCATAAACAATATTTTTTGTTTTTCTATTTGTTTTTGAGTAAATATAAAATATAAATTGAAAATCAGGAAAAAAGAAGATTGTTTTTAAATTTCAAATCAACGTATATGAATAAACAATCGTCTTTTTTCCTGATCATCCATGAATTTTTCGTTTCAATTTATATGTTTTATTAAGCATTGGAGCTTTTTTAACCATTATCCATTTATATTTTTCAAAAAAAAAACGAAAAAAATTGTTTTTTCCACGAACACATAATTTCATTCGGATTTCACATTAAATTCTCAAATTTCGTAAGAAATTATTCACTGTTCCAAAATCCACTCCAAAAAAATTCACAAACAATTTTTACATGTTGCACTTACGTTTTTTCCTTATGGCATCCAAATCAGAAAGAAATATTGACACATTGTAACTCACACTGTCAATTTGACAGTTCAGTTCCGCCCCAAGCGTTAAAAAAGTAAGCGACATTATGGCTGGCTCAAAAGAACGCTGTACCCGTTGCCACTGCTCCGAATTACAACCATAAGTTTGGTTTAATTCTGTGCAAAGACACGGCGGGTCCACGTTTTGGCATATATTTCGAGACCCTAGTCATCAATAGGTATGAAAATTATCCCGTATTAAAGCACTTATCAACAGCTTTCATTTGATACCCATATTGTACATACACAACCAAAGGTTACCCGGGTCCACGTTTTGACCTATATCTCGAGACCCCAGTCACGGAGCGGCATGAAAAATACTCTGTACTAAGGCATTCGCCAACAGCTTCAATTTGATATCCATATTGTACAAACACATTCTAGGCTCCACGTTTTGGTCTCTATCTCGATACCCTAGTCACGGAGCGGCATGAAAAATACTCTGAACTAAAGCATTCACCAACAGCTTCCATTTGATACCCATATTGTGTATACACGTCCGAAGGTTACCCGGGTCCACGTTTTGACCTATATCTCGAGACCCTATCTACCAATAGGTATCCAAACTATACGGAAACCATCTTCAATACCTCCTTAACAATGTGTGCAAGTTTGGTTTAATTCGGTGCAAAGACACGGCGGGTCCACGTTTTGGCATATATTTCCAGACCCTAGTCATCAATAGGTATAAAAATTACCCCGTATTAAAGTACTTATCAACAGCTTTCATTTGATACCCATATTGTACATACACAACCAAAGGTTACCCGGGTCCACGTTTTGGTCTCTATCTCGAGACCCTAGTCACGGAGCGGCATGAAAAATACTCTGTACTAAGGCATTCACCAACAGCTTCGATTTGATATCCATATTGTACAAACACATTCTAGGCTCCACGTTTTGGTCTCTATCTCGAGACCCTAGTCACGGAGCGGCATGAAAAATACTCTGAACTAAAGCATTCACCAACAGCTTCCATTTGATACCCATATTGTGTATACACGTCGGAAGGTTACCCGGGTCCACGTTTTGACCTATATCTCGAGACCCTATCTACCAATAGGTATCCAAACTATACGGAAACCATCTTCAATACCTCCTTAACAATGTGTGTAAGTTTGGTTTAATTCGGTGCAAAGACACGGCGGGTCCACGTTTTGACCTATATCTCGAGACCCTATCTACCAATAGGTATCCAAACTATACGGAAACCATCTTCAATACCTCCTTAACAATGTGTGTAAGTTTGGTTTAATTCGGTGCAAAGACACGGCGGGTCCACGTTTTGGCATATATTTCCAGACCCTAGTCATCAATAGGTATGAAAATTACCCCGTATTAAAGTACTTATCAACAGCTTTCATTTGATACCCATATTGTACATACACAACCAAAGGTTACCCGGGTCCACGTTTTGGTCTCTATCTCGAGACCCTAGTCACGGAGCGGCATGAAAAATACTCTGTACTAAGGCATTCACCAACAGCTTCGATTTGATATCCATATTGTACAAACACATTCTAGGCTCCACGTTTTGGTCTCTATCTCGAGACCCTAGTCACGGAGCGGCATGAAAAATACTCTGCACTAAAGCATTCACCAACAGCTTCCATTTGATACCCATATTGTGTATACACGTCCGAAGGTTAGCCGGGTCCACGTTTTGACCTATATCTCGAGACCCTATCTACCAATAGGTATCCAAACTATACGGAAACCATCTTCAATACCTCCTTAACAATGTGTGTAAGTTTGGTTTAATTCGGTGCAAAGACACGGCGGGTCCACGTTTTGACCTATATCTCGAGACCCTATCTACCAATAGGTATCCAAACTATACGGAAACCATCTTCAATACCTCCTTAACAATGTGCATAAGTTTGGTTTAATTCGGTGCAAAGACACGGCGGGTCCACGTTTTGGCATATATTTCGAGACCCTAGTCATCAATAGGTATGAAAATTACCCCGTATTAAAGCACTTATCAACAGCTTTCATTTGATACCCATATTGTACATACACAACCAAAGGTTACCCGGGTCCACGTTTTGACCTATATCTCGAGACCCCAGTCACGTAGCGGCATGAAAAATACTCTGTACTAAGGCATTCACCAACAGCTTCAATTTGATATCCATATTGTACAAACATATTCTAGGCTCCACGTTTTGGTCTCTATCTCGAGACCCTAGTCACGGAGCGGCATGAAAAATACTCTGAACTAAAGCATTCACCAACAGCTTCCATTTGATACCCATATTGTGTATACACGTCCGAAGGTTACCCGGGTCCACGTTTTGACCTATATCTCGAGATCCTATCTACCAATAGGTATCCAAACTATACGGAAACCATCTTCAATACCTCCTTAACAATGTGTGTAAGTTTGGTTTAATTCGGTGCAAAGACACGGCGGGTCCACGTTTTGGCATATATTTCCAGACCCTAGTCATCAATAGGTATGAAAATTACCCCGTATTAAAGTACTTATCAACAGCTTTCATTTGATACCCATATTGTACATACACAACCAAAGGTTACCCGGGTCCACGTTTTGGTCTCTATCTCGAGACCCTAGTCACGGAGTGGCATGAAAAATACTCTGTACTAAGGCATTCACCAACAGCTTCGATTTGATATCCATATTGTACAAACACATTCTAGGCTCCTCGTTTTGGTCTCTATCTCGAGACCCTAGTCACGGAGCGGCATGAAAAATACTCTGAACTAAAGCATTCACCAACAGCTTCCATTTGATACCCATATTGTATATACACGTTCGAAGGTTACCCTGGTCCACGTTTTGACCTATATCTCGAGCCCTATCCACCAATAGGTATCCAAACTATACGGAAACCATCTTCAATACCTTCTTAACAATGTGTGTAAGTTTGGTTTAATTCGGTGCAGACACGGCCGGTTAGCGAACACACACAAAAAGTTGACTTTATTTTATATATAAGATTTTTTTCAGTTTGTGTCCGAAAAATCCAAATATCTTACGGAACCCTATTTTTTTCCAAAATAAAATGTAATCCATGTTACTCTTGGATAATGTAGTTTGGTGAAAGAATTTTTAAAATCGGTCCAGTAGTTTTTGAGCCTATTCGTTACAAACAAAGTTTTCCTCTTTATAATATTAGTATAGAAAAAAAAATTCTGTTTCCACTGTGTTTGAAATTTTGATTTATATGGCTTTTTTATATGGTTCAAAGTTTTTAGAAAAATTCGGGGTACGTAATTTTATTTACCATTCAATTTCAGTATAGCAAAGAGCAAGTTTTACGTAGCTCAGAATTCTCAGTGATTTTTGACAATTTTTTTTTTTCGCTGAGATGTTGAGGATTTTCTTCCATTTAAAAGAAAATAGTCAACACTGCAGCAAAAAGAAAAAATGTCAAAGGCAACGCGATTTTTCAGCGATTTAAAACTTGCACTTTGCTATAACAAAATTCAATGCACTATAAAATTGTATACTCGAAAATTTTCTAGAAATTCTGATCAAAAAGTGTGACATTTTGATAGAAATTAAAATTTTTTTAAAATTTCCCCTGAATTGATGTGGTTTTTGTAGAATAATGGACTATATTTTCATAAAAAAAATATTATTAGAACTAAGTTAGTTAATAAAAATTCTTATACTATAGTTATTTAACGCAGTATATATGTGTGTGTATGTATTTTGTGGGGTCACTTGGTAATGTGCAAATGAAATTCACTACACCCATTGCTTTCATTTGCTATGGTTCATTAATCCAACGCGACGGTGGCACAAAAAAAAGCAAAAACAATTCAATCAAAGGCCATCTTTTGTGTGCCAACAATACAACAACAACAATACCATTTTTCAGTCAACATCGCAAACGCCGTGAACAATCGAATGGCAGCCGCATGAAAATGTCTGCAACTTGGTGCAACTCTAACATGCAACGTGCGGCAGCAGTGTATTCTTCTATGCACACATACACATAAAACAGCAACAACTGTACAAAACATAAACATTGATCAACAATAACGAGACACTAGAAAAGGCCACAAGGCCGATTTTATCCGCTGTTAGATGTTATTTATTTCCTTCTTCATTTTCATTACTGTTGACTAGTTGATTGTACTCATTGTTGCTGGTGGTTTGTTGTTGCTGTTTACCCCCTTCATATTGCTGTTGTTGTTGGCGCTGCAGACCATGCAACAACCATAAAACAAATAACACTGAAAGAAGCGGCAAGTTTTTTGTAATTGCAATGCACAGCACCAACAGCACGCAATGGCTCCCAGCGCTTCGGCATTGAAGTGATGAGTGCAAGTGTTGCAACTTACGGCCGCACGCCCCATTCAGGAACAATGAACTTGCCTTGAGAGCAAAGCATAAAGCGACAGAGAGTCAGCAATAGCAACTTCAAACTACAGGCAGACAGACCGACTGGCTGAAACAATGCTTTGAAGCTGTACCGCCTACGGGGCATCAAACGATGTGTTGATACGTTGATGCGTTGATGTGATGTGATGCGTTGATCGGGTGATGTGTATAGAGCTGGACATGTGTGCATCGCCGATTGATTGGCGTGAATAATTGTGAAGAAAGCAAAAGTTAAATAATAAAATAAAAACCATTAAGAATACAAGAAAAAAGAAGCACACTTTGAAAACGAATACAAGCGAGCGGTGGTTGGTTACGAGGTAGCGACGTTTGACCGACCAGGCCAAGCGCAGTCAAAGCAATCAAACGGAGAAATCATGTGATAGAGAAGCAGCCAACTGAAATTATTTATACTTTTGTTTGTATGTGCCTGTGTGTGCGTGTATGTAACTGCTTGAATAGGCAAGCGATTGCTGTGGCTATCGTGGCGCTCTTGCATGGCTCCTGTGGCTATTTGTTGTAGGCAGACTGAAAGAAAGCAATAAATGCGAAACCATCTACCAAGAGTAGAGCATTTTATACATACGCAAATGTAGACAATTCTAAAAAATAAGCAACAAAAAGGAAAAGCAATTATGGAAATAATTAAAGCATCATTCTAGAAATAAAAGTAAGGAGGAAGAAGCCGGAAGGGACTTTTTTAAGCGGCTGGGTGTATGGTGAAAATTCAAACATTGGAAAATGTAATACTATAATACGTAGATTGCCATGGAGAAAAGACTTCAGAGATGCGACCAACATCGTACCGCGAAACCGTTCTCAGCGATCTTGAAGGGACCAGCTGCTTAGCTGACGTAACCGGGTCATAACAGCGACTTCACCCATATTGCTTCGTTGACGGCTGAACAACGAGATATTGTGTGAATTCGTGTGAAATTAGCGGACAGAGTTCTGCTTGCAAATCCCAGGTGACGTGCCATTCGAAGTTACAAGTTAAATGTCTTTTTTCACTAAAGCGGAGGGCCAAACCTGGTAATCTGTCAGCCTTGGCAGGGTGCTGCTCAAAAATGTTAGAAAAAAGATTGAGAAAAACCGAAAGGAAAAGACTGCATTCAAAAGAAAAAGGAAATTGGACCCAAAATGCGCACTAGGAACATTTCGGGAAGTCTAAATTGTTAAGTATTCAAATAGGTTTACTGTTTCCTTACACCAGAAGTCGCTCGTGTAGAAGATTTATAATACCTGAGTCCTGGAACACTTGAAAAGACTAAGTAAAATTTCACTGTGCCTTAAAATATCTACTTTAGATCAAGAATACCGGACTCAAATAGTGCAGAAATACGCAGCAGACGAGTACGAAGAGATCATATTTTCACAGGGTGCCGAAGATTGCAATCTACCAGCAGTTGATGTAGCAATTTTTGGCATTGCAAAAGTTTTTGGAAGGTAAGAAATTTCCAATGGCTGTTGCCATGATTCGTTGCCGTGTCATTTAGCTGAAAGCTGGGATTCATAGCTTTCTCTGAAGTAGCTTTCGTTTAAGTACAACCTGCAAAATTTTACACTGCCTTGAATTTTTGGTACATTTCATTCAAAAAACAAAAACAATTTTACTTCCATGAAGTAAGTCACAAAATTGAATTTCTTCGATTCTTCTAAAGTACAGAAAGGCATTCGGAAAAGGCAGTTAATAGAATTTGCAATGTAATATAGTGAAAAAAGTCTTGCTGACTAATGAATTATTGAAACCCTATCAGCTGCAAATCGAAATCGATAAGAATACAAAATTTATTACTTTCCTCTTTACAAAAGTGATAGCTAGATCGTAAATTATTCCTAGAGGGTACCTTTTTATGTCATTTTTGACATTTTTCGAATAGACAGATGCACAGTTTGACCTTGAATACCTATACGATATAAGACACTAAAATTGTTGAAATTTATTACGGAAATGGCCGTCCTTTAAATATAACATATCGCCAAATTCATAATTTTTTGGTGGAAATAATCATCCGAATGAGTCGTCAATTCAAAGGTTGGTAAAAAAATTTCAAGGTAATGGTTCTGCAGAGAATAGAAAAAGAACTGGCAGGTCAAAAACTATACGTTCTGTTGAGAATATTGCAGCTGTAGTGGAAAAAACAGTGAAACTCGAAAGAATATAATGTTTTACATATTTTATTTTAAAACAACATCTTGGCGAGACTTTTGAAATACCTTTTACTGATATAAGTACAATATCCTAGTAACATACATACATGGAATTTATTAAATAACTATAGCACCAGGAATTATTGACAAGTTTTGAGACTTTATATGTTTCTTAGCGGCAGGCTAATCACCTACCCTGTCAGAAATCCAAACAGATTAACGAAACCAACGCAAGACTAAATTTTGTCGAGGCCCTATGCTCCCGAGTAGAGTGAACAAAGAAAAAAAAATATGGTTCTTCATTAATTTTAATAACTTCTTACGAAAATATAATTCATTCTCCTAAAACTAAAAATAAATATATAAAACTTATTATCAACATTGTTCTCTTTTTAATTTGAATTCCTAACAAAGTTTCAGGTATGCAGTTTTATAGCCCATAGAATTTGAGCATAACAAAGTGCACGTTTCAAGTAGCTCGAAATTCTCGTTGATTTTTGAAAAAAATTTTCCTCGTGGCCCTGTGCATTTTCTCCATAGAACGAGTAATCAATATATGTATGTTTTTTATATCTTTCTTTAGTTGTAGCTATGAAAAGCGTTTTTGGCAAATTCAAACCGATTGAATATTTGCAAAAGGTTGATAATTTGTTTACCCACTATTTGCTCCTTTTATTCATAACAAAACACCATTTACTCCCCAGTTTCATTGGTATTGAAAAAACACCAAAGAATTAGTTTTTCTTATAATCCTGGCAGCTAATAACTCTACCAATTTTTTAGCGAAAGCTCCGATTGAGTCTTTTACAATCCGAGGCAAAATCTCCTTTCTTTCTTAGCGTAAATTCGAGTATTTGATAACGCCCTCCAACGTCTCTCCGTACCCGATTTGCCTGCTTTTAAGTCACTGCTAGTAATTTCAATAACTTCCAAAAAGCTTGATGTGTAACTGCCAATTAATTTGCTAGCCTCTCTTGTGCTCGAAATGTATGCTCATGAAGCAATGCCTCGAACTCAGCCCTTTGAAAGATTTTTTGTTGCTCAGAACGTTCCTTTTTCGACTAATAAATATTCACCTTTAAACGGTCAAACCATGCCCAAAAATTTCAAAATTCAATTGGAAAATAGTCTGTTTCGGCCTCCTCAAATCTTCGAAGGTCTTTAGCAGCGGTTTTATTTAAAATATAGTAAAATTAAAAAGAAGCTTGAAATTGAAATTTGAAAAACTTGAGCCAAGAAGCACCGAGAGATTTGGTCACTGCTAAAACACTCAGGCTAAAAAGCTCATTGTATTTAAAGCTCTGGAATGTGAAAGGGTAGATAGTCAAGGAGAATAGGAGAGAAGTAACAGAAGGAAAAAGATAGGATAGAATAGAGACATAAAGGTAGCTAAAACTGTGAGAGTTTTCCAGATTCTTTGGTAAATCTGAAAATATCCTCCCGGGAGTTTTACTCGTTCTTATGACATCGGAATCCAAAATTGGCTGTCCTGCTCTGCAAATTAAGAACACTTACAGTGAAAATAATCAATGCTATCCGGCTTCTCTAAGCAAGGCAGACAAATCGTGACCTCAATAGCTCCAATGGTGGTCATATGCTGACCCAATGGCAATTCGACAGAATCCGCTGATGGGCTGACGACACAAAAAAAAACTGAGATTGTGCCGGGGTTATACGAAAAAAGTCAACCAATGGCATTACGTTGCCGCCTGAACAACGACTGATTGGACGAGTGTGTGAATAGATGTGAAATGATCGTACAAAATTCGGCTTCCGAATCTCCCAAGTGGCGTGGCAGCCGAAGTTCCCCTCACAATTTTATTATTCACCATAGTTAAAGAGCAAACCTTGAAAATCGATCATCCTTGAAACAACTCGAAATTATTTTTCTTTTTATTTATTAAAAAAAGTTAATGAAAAACAAAAAGAAAGACTAATTTTGCGCCACCTTTTATGTATAAATGTAAGTGCAATACGGACGAACACAGATGGCACTAATTGACGAATGTTTGAAGTGAAGCTTCCAGTATTAATTTCAACCTACAGTAGTAAACCCAGCAAGTGCTAGAGGAACTTCAAAGAAACAGCAACCAAACAAAACAAACTTTTCGGAACATCATTAAGCACGAAAAACGCCAAACGCACAAAAGCGAGCAAAGCATCGCTGGAATAATAAAAAAAATCGCATGGCCTCAAGGCAGTTAAAGTTAAGACAACATAAACTACAAAAATTCCAGTAAGAGAAAAAACACAACAAAAATATCGAGTTCGAAAATGTATGTGTAACAGTTTCAGACTACGACGCGACAAATGCCTGCCAGGCAGCCACAAAAAAAAACAACAAATATTGTTTGTTGCTACAGAGGCCAGCAACATCAGAGAAAAACAGCAACAACTACAAATCGCATTCTTAAGCTGTAAAAAAATACAAAATTGAAAAAATATGTAAGTATGTATCAAAAACAAAAATGCATACAACAAAAAATAACACCAACTTAATATTG
This sequence comes from Anastrepha obliqua, assembly GCF_027943255.1. Lineage (NCBI taxonomy): Eukaryota > Metazoa > Arthropoda > Insecta > Diptera > Tephritidae > Anastrepha > Anastrepha obliqua. The sequence goes on along the minus strand of NC_072896.1, from coordinate 96,140,306 downwards.
TAGAAGATATCAGCACGAGTAGCATAAAATAAAAACAAACAAGCCGGCCATAACATGTTGCTGCAAATTTGAGCAGTCAGTAGTTCCAATGAAAAATTTTAATATTTTTTATATACATACAGTGTTGTACAATGAAATAGTCCTTGATGGATTTTTTTTTTTTTATCTTACTTTACAAAAAAAAAAAAAAAAAAAAAAAATATTTTATATTTCAAATAAATAATTGTAAACAAAAAACATTTTATTTGTATTTATGTATAAATCCATATTTACGTATAAAAATTATATACAATTGAAGTTTTAAACAGCGCCAGAGGGTTTTTCCCCCATACAAAACGAGGAGAAGTGGTGTTTCTTAAACCACCTTTGGTCTAATCCTGGAAAGGCAGAGCTCATCTTAACTCGCCGAACGTTGGGCAAGAATTCAAACCTGCAAAGTCGAGGGGTATTTCTGGCCAATAATGGCCTTCAGCTAAAAAACAAGGAGTTAAGCGAGTAATTGCCAGCTGCCACGTCTCCAGGAACAGCCACGAAGCAACGTGAGCGCAGATTGTGTGAATTTTTTTGGTTTATCATCAGCCCTATTTCAGTTTTCTCGTAAACAAACCACTGTCTTGAGCGGACGCAACTCCGCTGATTCTTTCAAACTCGCTGAGAGCTGGTTAAAGATATAATATTCGCCAGACTTTCTGACTTTGTTTCTTGAAAGTTTCTGGACACGCGTGAGCATTCGAAAAAGTTGGCTTGGCTAACAAAGTTTCAACTCCTAACCATAGTGAACTTCCTAAACGGGCATTACAAACGCGGTGAGGCACGGCAGTCGGTTCTACGTTGGCGGAAAGACAAGGATTTATATTCGGCCAAGGACTGTCACTTTAGCAGCATTCTCCACATGTGTTGGGAATGCTTATGCTGCTACAATAATAGCAACAACGACCACAACAACTAAGCTTTACTTAGAGTAATTTAAAGTCTCCAGCAGCAGGAACCATCTCAGCACATACTCTTGAGCTGAGCAGGCTTTGACGTGCAAAGATTTAGTCTTCCTGGCTCTCATTATTTAGCTGAGCCTGCGGTTACATAAGGCCTGGATATTAGTTCACTGTTGAAATTCATTATTAACACAAAGCAGTTAGCAGACAGCGCCCGACGATTTGTCATTAAGAAAGACAAGAAAAAATTGTGTGGCTCTTGAAAAACTTTGAAATTTTGTAAATTGTAATTTTTAACTCTTCCAACTCAAAACGTTGGCGACCGCTGGCCTAGACCATAGAACTACTGAATTGAAATTTTATGGGCACATACCATTCATCGTTGGGTTTCTGAATCTAGTTATGAAATATTTTAACCCTTTGGAAGGCAGAAGGCGTCCGAGATAGGCTTTGAAATTTAAAAGCTGAATGAAAATGGCCTACAAATGCAGAGAACCAATCTGCCGTAAGAGGAATTTTAGCAATAAAAATGTAAAATGGCAATGCTGTTGATAATATGTAAAAAACCAGCAACAACAAGAAACTCAACAGTTGTTACAAACAACAAGCAACAAAGTCTTTGGCAATAAGAACAGCTGTGAGGGCAACAGCAACGAGCGAGCGTAAACAGACTATGCATTAAACAATAAATAAAAAACAAAAACAAAAACAAAACAGCTACAATAACTGCAAAAGCCTTGACGGGCACAACAGACGACCCTGCCAGCAATAAAAATGATACGTTGTTGTTGGTAGTTGTCGCTTCTGCCGCATTTGTCTCCATGGCTGCTGCTTATGCTTTTTATGCTGCCTGCGACAACACGCAACATACTCGAGCGCACTTACACACACATACATGCCACATACATATGTAGGTTCTTATTGTTGTTGTAGGTGACGATTTTTATTTCATTCTTTGCACATTTTTATGCGCGACGCTGAGCTCTTGCTGCTTTAGCGATTCTTTTCACCAACATAAGTAATTTTTTTTTTACACTAACAAACCGCCAGACCCACCATCCGTCCTTTATACCGTCGCACTGCGCTGCACCGCGATTCACCTATGCTGAGCGTTCGACCTTTCAACAGCCGACTGGCGAAATAACCGAACAGACGGACAGACTGCCAGCCAGCTCCATCAGCCAGGAAGATGATGTTGTAGAAATGAGATGGACAGACAGCAAAGCATAAATAACAAAAACAAAAACGGAGAAAGAAGCAGCCTTGCCAATAACAAAAACAACACATAACTAAAACAATGCCACTAGCAGCAGTTTGCCATGCAGTCAGCGGACAGACAAACTGGCAGACAGACAAACAGACGAACAACGATTGAGTTGGCTGCCGCTGCTGCCGCTTACCGCTTGCTGCTTGCTGCTGCTGCTTTAAAAACACTGTGGGAAAATTCAGGCCGTGGGAATTCTATGTGAAATTTCGACATTTTCTGAGGTGTCCGCCAACAGGCGAACAGAAGTAGACAGTTGGTCATGAGAACAATGCGATGCAATTCAGCCGCAATCATTGCCGCTGCCACAGCCAAAGTATCAGCCACCGTCACAGTCACAGTCACAGCCGCAGACCAAAGACCAACAGCGCACAGAGGCAACATTGCCAGAACAGTCGGCGGCGCAACAACAATGAGGAGCAAAACAAAATAAACCAGAAGCAGCAGCAGCAGCAACAGCAACAGCAGCAGCGGAGCCCAGCTGCAGAATAGAATGAAATACGAAAAGAACAGAAAGCAAACGACCGCGACCAGGAAGAGTGAACAATAAATAACAACAATAAGACAGCAGAAAATTATTTGCACCAGACAGACAGTGGGACAGTCGAGACGAGCATCCGACTTAGCGACATACCGACATACCGACCAACTATCCATTCGTCTGTCCTACGGTGGCGCAAACATTACCGAGCGGTGGGCACAGCGGAAGGTAATAATGCTGTGGAAATGTGTAGAAGGGCATATCGCAAGGGCCGCAAAATACAAACAACCAAAGAGACAAACATGAATGTTGTGTTGTAGTTGTAGTTGTTTTTATTTTTATTTTTATTTTTTTATATTTTTTTTGTTGCCCGCCCAAACTTTAGTTGGCATAGCGAGAAATGGCAAGGCGCATGAGAAGGGGTTCGTTCGCGGTGGTTGTTTGGTTCTTATGCTGCGCTGCTTTATTTAATATTAAAGTTGTTGTTGTTGTCGCTGCTACTGCTGCTACCGTTCATCGCATGCGCTGGTTGAGGATGAAAGTGCGATAATTGTTAAATGGCTGGCTGGCTGGTTGGCTATTGGCGAGAGCGTAAGACCGGCAATTAGACTGCACAACTGACAGTCGGTGGAACAGTCAATGACTGACAGTGAGTCCCAGCATCAAGTAGTTTGTCTGTTAGCCTACCGGCGGTTGGTTGGCTGGCGATTGAGGGTTGGCACTTGTTGTTGTTTTCCTTACTATTATGTTAGTTAGCAGGCGTTAATGCTGCGCGGATGTTGTTGTGGATGATGTTATTGTAACAACATTACGCTACTACAGCTACTGGTGTTGATATCGCAGCTACTGGATCGTTACGCGCATACGTTGTTATATCCATGGGTATGCATAGGGATGTATGCCACAGATTTACGAGATAAAGACTACCGTTATTAGTAGTTCTTCCTTCAATCTTCGACTTCCCAAATATAGGTGAAACGTGTGTGCGTGTGTCAGGTCGATAAAAAATTTTGGACGGGGTGGTTCTTGAAGTGTTTAGTTGGCTGATAAGCGCCTTATCTACTTTACACTAATTTGGTAATTACCGTAAATTTCATGCTCAGTGAACGATAATTGTGTGTGTGGGCTACTTAAAGGGGTATTCTAGTGTAGAATTTTGAAAAAAAATTGAATTATTGTTTGCATATTTTTTAAGTTTAGATATTTAAGAATATGTCGTTAAGAGGTTGTTTTTAAAGTCCTATTATTTTATGAGTTATAGCCTTTTTGGTGACATCCGCCTTTTTGGTGGTTCCGATCCGTCTTGTCTGAAAACTATGAACTGCTGGCGGTAAGGATATCTCGAGTCCTAATATACCGATTTACTTCAAATTTGGGGAGGATGTTCTTTATATATTCCTTCATCGGTTAACCTTAACTCGAAACTATAACTTTTTATTTGGTACTTAAAAAATAGGAATTGTGAATTAAATTTGTTTTTCCACTTGTCCAAGGCTCATTCGATAGCGGCATTTATAATAATTAAGAGTACGTTTGGTTTTTATTTTTCAGATCATCAGGAGGGTTGGAATCATGCACGCTAGGGCACCCTCGTTTTTTTGGACCCCCTACTTTGACTGCACATAATTTTGTCAATTCAAATTTTTTTAATAAGTTTTTTCTGTAATAATTACCTATCAATAAACAAAGGATAAAAACATTTGTGGTACAAAATAGTTTTTGTTTCCTTTGTACAGCGCTTCAAAAACCGGTAGAAATTCATGCTACTACACTAGAATACCCCCTTAAGTTTCAAGATAGGCAGCTAAGCAAATATAACTAACTATTTACACATAATCGAATATTGTCGTCATTGCTTTTCAAAAGACGGCCACTGCAGATCAGTACATTTTTACACACATTTGAACAAATTTTCAAGAATCAAGCAAGTTTCTCACTTCGATTAAAGTAAAGATGTGATTTGAGTGCATCAACTGCTTCTTCAGGCATCAAAAAACGTTGACCTCGCATTTTATTTTTGATGGGCGCGAATAAGAAGCTGATCTTTTGTGGCACAACAACCAATTTTAGGCGATCATAACGAAACTAGTCCGGCAGCGAGATGAAAAAAATGGCTCATGATGGCATTTCCTTATCAAAAGGAGGGCCGATTTTGAGCGACTATTTCGAAACTAGTCAGGCATCGAAGTGCAACCACGATTGAATTTGGATAAGCAACGAAAAAAGATGGCTCAAGCTGGCACTTTCTTACCAAAAGTAGAAGTGAATTGTACGACAAACTATTATTGACGATGGCTATGTTAGGTTATGCTGCTCTGCACTCTTCATGAATGTGCAGAGTGGTCCACTTTGGTCTGGGGTTCCATTATGATGCCAAAAATCTCAACTCAAATTTCCTTCTCTAACTCCCGAAGTAGAGAAACCAGTTCGCCTCTCTAATAAATTATGAAATAAATATTATATTATGGGTGGCTGAGGATTCTTGGTTCGTAAGACATCTAAAGAAGTAAGAGTTTACCAGCGTTCTGGTAAAAGCACGACAGCATAGTCATCGAAGGAAACGCCACGCTGCCCATGTGTTCCTATGAGGCGGTGCTCGTTGATAATACCAACTACTCTATGTAATAGATGGTCGATCGAAATTGATGAGGTACCTACCTCAATCTAGTCCGTATCTGTATAGTTACCTCAAAAGTTGGCTTCGTGGTTCATATTTGTATTGTTGATCTGCTTACTTGAAGGAATGGGCATCTGCCCACATGCTAGGCAGAGTTGAATAATTTACGTAGGTAGGTAGGTCTGGTGGCTGCCAATATGACACACTTAAACCAGTCGTGTGATGCCACTGTAATTTCTTCTTACATAATCTGATCCCTTTTAAACCATCCTTAGGCTTATGTTAACGAGTTCAACTCAGTTAGTTTAAGATACTCCCCGCTATCGAAAGAGAATCAACTAGAGTGGGTCTGGCGGTTAACAATGGCAAGACGAAATATATGCCGTCCACCAGGAAAGATATGCGGCATTTTGGATCCAACACTTCAGCAGGCAAATGTACTTTAGAAATTATCAAGGAATTTAAATGTCTTATCACCGCCGTCACAACAACAAACGATGTCAGCCTGCAAATAAACCGACGAATCACGCTTGATAATAGGTGTTCCTATGGTCTTAGTCAGCAAATGTGTAGCAGAGACCTCTCTCGCCCGACAAAACTAAGACTCTACAAGACGCTCATCTTGCCGGTGCTCCTCTATGGCGCTGAAGCATGGGTTGTGTCGCAGGCTGATGCAGCAGCTCTTGGGTAATTCGAGAGATAAATACTTCGGAAAATCTTCGGACCGCTTCGAGTTGGTGATATTATCGCCGAATGAACCACGACCTGTATCAGCTCTACGAAAATGTGGGCATAATGAAGCGCATCACTATTCAGCACTTGCGCTGGCTGAGCCACGTTGAGCGTATGGTTGCAGAAGCTTCAGCAGAGGAAATGTTCAGATGGCAAGTTAGAGACCATGCATTCGATGGAAGCACCAAGTCGAGCGAAGCTTATCATCGCTGGGTGTAACAATTTGGAGAAGACGCAAGCAAGGCAGAGACGCCTGGCGAAAGTTGTTACAATCGGTCCTAATCCGGTAACGGGTTGTGATTCTTGATCAGACCATATGAGTAAGTATATTCCTGCTGCCACATCTTAAAATTCAAATAGCGACCCTCGTACATACTTCGCACGGCTGACACGGCAAAGCAGGCTCACAAATCAACAAGACAGTTTATGTCGTTCTGTGCAAAAAACAGTGACTTGATTTAGAAAGAAAAAGAAACTTTGGAGTGCAACAATTTTTTTGAACAGGTGAGTATTAACTAAACGATGGAAGATAATAATTATAATGTTTCCTAAAGTATTAAGAAAATGTACAATATTTCTATCCAATTCTTATCCATTTATCTACTTAATCCATTTATTACCAATGTTGTCTGAGACCAATTTTGCATTTTGTGAAGGGTAACTAACGGGTGATTTTTTAGCTATTATCATTTTAAACAGTTGGTTTAAAAAGCTGACTCACGTTTCGTGTTTTGTTTCACTGTCAAACCTCTTCAGTTCGTCTATAATTTAACTATGAATCGTCTTTCAAACGAACAACGCTTGCAAATCATTGAATTTTATTATAAAAATGCTTCTTCTGTTAAGAAAGTTTATCGCGCGCTTCTTCCATTTTATGGTCAGTTTAATCGACCCACTCAAGCGGCTATTCGAGCTATTGTGACTAAATTTAGAACCAAATTTACATTATTGGACATCAAACCACCGACGCGCTTACGTAGAGTGCGAACTGAAGAAAATATCGCAGCTGTATCGGCCAGTGTTAATGATGACCATCAATTATCGATTCATCGCCGTTCGCAGCAATTGGGCCTCTGTTACTCAACAACGTGAAAAATTTTGCGAAAGGATTTAGGTGCAAAACCTTTCAAAATACAGCTGGTGCAATAATTGAAGCCGAACGACCTACCGCAACACATCACCAAAAGGTGAATGGGCTCTTGGAAAGTTGGCCGAAGATCCACTTTTTTATCGAAAAATTGTGTTCAGCGACGAAGCTCATTTTTGGATCAATGGGTATGTAAATAAGCAGAATTGTCGATTTTGGGGGGAAGATCAGCCAGAAGAATTGCAAGAGCTTCCAATGTGTTCAGAAAAGGTCAAAATTTGGTGCGGTTTATGGGCTGGAAGTAGCATTGGACCGTACTTCTTCAAAGATGCTGCGAATCGTAACGTAACTGTGAATGGTGAGCGCTACCGTGAAATGATATCCAAATTTTTTTTGCCCAAAATGCAAGAGCTTGACTTGCATGACATGTGGTTTCAGCAAGACGGTGCCACATGCCACACAGCACGTGTAACAATGGACTTGTTGAGAGGTCAGTTCGGTGAACATTTTATTTCACGTTCGGGACCTGTCAATTGGCCACACAGATCGTGCGATATAACGCCTTTAGATTATTTTTTGTGGGGCTATGTTAAAGCTCATGTCTATTCAGACAAGCCTGCTTCAATTAACGCATTGGAAGACAACATTAAAGCATTTTTGTCTGAGATACCGGCCGAAACATTGGAAAGAGTATACCAAAATTGGACTAAGCGGATGGACAATTTGAAGCGCAGTCGCGGTGAACATTTGCATGAAATAATCTTCAAACATTAAATTATATGGACAGTGCTACCGATTTAAATAAAAAAATCATGCATTTTTCTGAATTACACGTGTTTTTTTTTGAAAAACTTCCCTATAGCTCTTAAAAAATCAAGTGTTTCTGATTTTTGTTTGATGAACCGTTATGTAGTGTCTGTGATCCAATCATAACTCATTTGTGAATCTATTAGCAAAGCTATTTTAAATAGGCTGCAACAGTATTAGTGTAAAATTTTTCCAGAATTTAGCCAGACATTTTCAAATACACATTTTTTGTCAATAATTATGAGAAAAAATAATAAATTTGTAATAAAATGGTTTTCAGCAAACAATAAAGTGAATATTCAATAAAAAAAAGTATTTTTTGGAGCAAATTTTAGAAAATCTATAACGGTAGCATACGTGGGCGTGGGGTTTTGATACTTTATCTAGACACTTCAAAACAATAAATATATAGTGATTAGAAATGCCACAAAGAAACAAAAAAATTCAAGTGAATGCAAAAAAAAAAAAAAAGAAAATTGATATCGGAAAGTTTAAGCAGATGGATAATTTCATATTTTTAAATTTCAAAAGGTGAAAAACATCAACATTAAACTAATTCACACATACAAGGACAGAGTGCACAACAAACCATAAACAAACTAATACATGCACAACCATTTAACCAGCGGAATTTCTACCACCAATTCATGGCGAACCCTCCGCAACCCCTCACCACTGTAGACTTGCCGCAAATAAAGCCTGTGGCTGCCACAAATTGTGCACAACATACACGTAAACACACACACTCGCACAAAACAAGTGCTCAACATCTAACAGCTTAACTTTCTAATGATTTTTTGCAACAAAGTGTTGCATGTAAATATTTATTCTTACTGCGCTTCTTGGTGCCCAACTACCACCACCCATAAAGAGTTACATATTTATTTCTAATTCTTTCGCAAAGAACACAGCGAAGGCCAACTCTTGGCACTCTAGGCGCGCCTATTACACGGCATGTTATGAAAATGTTGCATGCAACATTCGACGGCTGTACAATGTGTGCGCAACATCAGTGCGTTGCATCACAACGACACCGTGGCACTTCTCACAGCGGCATGTCGCATGCAACAATGCTGCTGCTGTGGCCGTGGACGATTCAGCGGCGATTAAAAGTGTTGCGATGACATCATCGGTGAGCACAGATTTTAACGGAACAATTTCTACCAGGCCCACAGCATGCGGCAACAAGTGGTACGCAACATTGATGGCAGTGGCAGACGGCGATTATGTTATGCCGTGGTAAATGCAACACAGGCCCTTAATATTCACTGCACACTCCTTCATATGTAGGTATGTATAGGGAAAAGTGAGCAAAAAAGGGAATGCCTTCGAACGAAGTAAGAAATGAGTTTGCACTTATTTGCACCCAACGCACGTTTTGCAGATTTATGCAACTGAGAGTTTCGAATGAATAGAAAATCGTATCGATGTATAGGAAAGGCATCGTATACTGGTAGTTGGGGTGCGAACTTCTCATCCATTTAGTTTGTTTCCTTTTATGGTTTGTTTTAGCATTTTCAACAAGTAGCAGTATTTTGCCCAATTTTAAGGCGATATAAATTTTTAAAGTTAATTTTTTTATGACGTTCTTGTTGTTGTTGTTCTTTAGCCACGTTATCGCTATTCTCAGCCCCGTCATCAACGATTGGGGTGACGTGAACTTCACATTCTCTGTGGCATGCGCAGCTGTCACTAGTTAATAAGTCCGATAAGTGCTACCTCCATAATTTAAGTACGCTGTAGACGTCAGTCACCAGATCGCCGTCTATATTCTGACAGGAAAACACCCCTGTCTTGAAACCTTCTGTAAACTGCCGTACCTTCTATTAGAACTTTCGGGCGTTGTTCCTATTGGCCAGCATCTCAAGCTCCTCGTACTCACGTATTTCGGTCTCTCGTTTTTTCTTTCTGATAGTGCGTCTCGCTTCCTTTCTTAGCTCCCCGTAGCGAATCCACATGGCTCCCGTTGTGCACGATCGCAGCACGGCTCTATAGTCACAATCCTTTCTTTTTACTGCAGCATGACATTCCTCGTCATACCAACTGTTTTTCCGGGTTAACGGAAATCCAATTTCTTCTTCGGCGGCGCTAAGTAAAGAACGAGAAATGTTGGTCCATTGAGAAATGTTGCTACAGCCGGATTTTTGGGCAGTGCTCTCTGAGAGCAGAAGTGAGAGTCGAGTGTCGAATCTTCTGGCTGAATTTACCGACTGTGGAACTAAAAATTTCCTCCTTGCTCACCCTCGCATTGAAGTCGCCAAGCACGATTTTTATGTCGTAGTGGGGCAGCGCTGATAGCAACATTCCAAGCGCTCCGTCGGGGCGTGGGCACAAATGAGCGAGTTGTTGCAAAAAATTTCGCTTCGAAGGGGATTATTGTGAGAATCTCATTCACCCGAGAGAACGACAGTACTTGGCGACCAATTCTCTCTCCCACAACACCGAATTTGCGCACGTTTACATGACAGCAGTAGTAGATGTCGAAGGGCCCTATATTTTTCTTGCCTTGCCCCGTCCATCGCTTCTCTTGGATGGCAGTGATGTCTTACGAGGCGTGAACCAGCCAGGCAGAGGCACCTTCCCCATTAAAGGACCCGACATTTCATGTGCATGACCTCAAATCGTAGTCCTTAGTTCGTTTGTAGTGGTCGTCATCAATATAGGCAGTTTTCATCGGAGGCTTTGTTCGTGTTTTCACTGGGGGGGAGGGGTCCCAAGCCCAGCGCACAACCAGCTATCCAGGGTAGCCTTGCCTTCTCACAGTAGCTTGCTCTCAAACGGGTATTCGGAAGCTACCCAGAGAATACTTGGACTAAGCCCGGAAGAGCTGTTTGGACCGCATACAGAAGAATCGCTCAGGCCACTCCCAAGTGAATGGCGATCAGGTACTCTCCCCACTTGCGGGGACTTCTACATATGGAACCATACGCCTGATCAGCTGATTTGCTAATGCACTAATTAAATATTGGTATACATTTTATCCCTTTTACTATACGAAAAATGGAATGCTGCACCACGCCTAATACAACGCATGAAATCATTCTACAAATCGTTGCCTTAGGCATATACCGAAGATTAGGTGGCCAGAAACTATATTCAACGACAGGCTGTGGGAATTGACTATCCAAACGCACTTTTACACTTTGTTAAACTGAGCTTCGAACCATGACTAAGTTTGCCAAAGCGTATAGTACCGATAGTCTGAAAAATTAAAAACGAAATTAATAAACCAAAAATTTCTCGCCAAAAATTTGCAGCACCCAAAATTATTATTAAGTATTCCTCCTCATCATCTTCAACAATTTTTGTCATTATCACATATTTTGAAAATAATCTCCAACTACTACAAGCAATGCCTTGGGTATAAATTTTCATTTGCCGTGAGTCGTCAGCAATTTACTCTAGAAACAAGAACAGGTAAACTCGAAGGAAGGGCAAAAACGAATTGCGAAGGTTGAGGTGGAGATGTGTTGAAAATGACAACACCAGCAACGTAGCACAGCAGGCACTGCCATTGACACTTGTGGCATAGCCCTTATACTGCCTGTATTGGCCCTTCTGCATGAGTAGTATTGCCAGCACGGCACCTTCCTTTCAATACTCTTTCTTCACATAAAACCGTCTGCTTGCCGCCTTGGCCGCTTACTTCGTGGAATTGATTTTGACTGTCTACTCGCTAGCATATGCAGCTCCGCGGACTTGTTAACTGCTCCATTCAATTCGGCCTGCTTGTCGATGAGTGAGTGAGCTTGTTTTTCGGGTTGAAAAAATTTTCAGCTAACAACATGTTGCGCTAAATTAGGGACTTCGGCGGGCCCTATACTGACACACAAGCAACAACAAAGTCGCTTCGATTTAGATGCGTCGCCACATTTTGTGGTATCCCTACAAAGCGCCTACAGGCATCAATAGGGTGGAAGGTTTCAGCGATTAGAAATTCAAACAGGATATCAGAAATACTGAGGCCAACGACTGCGACACATCAGCACTGTCAGTGTCAGTGGCAGGCAGCCAGCCAGCCAATCAGCTATAGTCAGCTAGTCAGCCAGCAAGCAACAGCACCAGCAGACAGCAGGCAACAGCCAGCAACAATAAGAGCAAGAACGGTGGCAGCCAGAATAAAAGCAGTGGTATAAGCGACCAACGTTTGTGGCCCAACCGATGCGGCTGAATGTGGTCGCTGCTGTCACGGCTGCTGCTTGTGGCGACTGCTGCTTGCAGTCTGTTTGTACTGTCTGTCCAACAATTTGCTTTGCGGTGTTCTGCATAGTATGTCCGTTGGTGTTGTGTCTGCGCAGTGTTCGTGGTCTTTACAATTTGCTGCATAAACATACTTCCATACATACATGCATACACCCATTCATACATACATACGTACATACATACATACGTACTTATATTAAGTATGAATGCATTTTGTACATGCGCTGCATGCCACTGGATGTGGCATTGAAAGGCAGGCAATAACGTTCGTTCGCGCAGCAAGTAAATACGGGCAAGCCCTTTAATAATGCAACGAGACACGAAATAAAGCAAAGGAGAAGCATTGAGCTGAAGCAATGATGTACGAGTAATCGCAGTGTATGGCGGGCCTTGGTGTTGCAACAAAGTTGTGTGGCAAGTTGGCGCGAATTCCACACGCTTGCATGTGCTACAATGTTGCGGCAAGTAATTGCACGTGCTTTGCCTGGGTGGGGAGGAGTGAATGGGAGAAATACGTCGGGTACTTTTTGCGGCAAAATAAAGAAAATGACTGACATGTAAACGGAAGGGTTATCCTTTAGGAGTCCACAAGCACAAGTAGCTCGCTCTGTTAGTGCTTAAGATTGAAGGCAGAGGCCAATGGCATTGAAGTACTCCCACTTAGTTGTTGTGAATTCATGCGAAGATATTAGCTGAGGAACAGGTGGCAAATTATTAAAGACGACAACTGAGGCTGTGGCAAATTATTAAAGACGACATGCGAAATAGCAACTTGCATAAGTGACGACTTTAAGGTGGCGTCAAACTAGAAACTTTGGTTGTGCACTCAGCCATCAAAAATGATCCATCAAAATTCTGGAGAGCATCTCACAGCTGCTCGAAGTTAAAGGAGACTTTAGGTAAGGCGATTCACTCTCGTGCGTATTATTCAATCTGATATTAGAAAGCGTGCACGCAGCCAGTTTTTACTTGCCCTAAACACTCTTAACTTGCGGCCGCCGTAGCCGAATGGGTTGGTGCGTGATTACTTTTCGGAATTCACAGAGAGAACGTTGGTTCGAAACTCAGTGAAAGCGAAATTAATAAAAACATTTTTCTAATAGATGTCGCCCTTCGGCAGGCAATGGTAAACCTCCGAGTGTATTTCTGCCATGAAAAAGCTCCTCATAAAAATATCTGCCGTTCGGAGTCGGCTTGAAACCATAGGTCCCTCCATTTGTGGAACAACATCAACACGCACACCACAAATAGGAGGACGAGCTCGGCCAAACACCCAAAAAGGGTGTACGCGCCAATTATATATAATATATGTATATATAAACACTCTTAACTCGTACCTCTATAAGTTCTTCTTACTTACACCCTGTTGCAAAATTATAAACACACCACAAAAAAATTTAAATATAGTTCACCCTACAAGAAAAACCATAAAACGCAAAGTTTCAAATTTTGTACAAAAATTTTAAAATTTTTTCAAAATTTCAACAAAACTTTCAAAATTAGAAACAAAAAATTGTTTTTGTTTTTTTAATTTCAACTAAACTTTTTTAGGTTTAAACACACCACTATTTAAAAAACCCATATAACGCAAATTTTCTAAACAAAAAGTTTAATTTTTCAAAATTTCAACAAAACTTTCAAAATTATAAGCACACACAAAAAAAAAAATAGAAAAATATTGAAAAAATAGTTCCAACTACAACAAGAACCATCAAATGCAAAGTTTACATTTTTTTCTTATTTTAAAATATTTTCAAAATTTCAACAAAATTTAAAAAATTGTAAACACACCACAAAAAGAAATACAAATTTAGAATAAAAATAGAAAAAAATAGTTCCAACTACCACAAAAACCATAAAACGTAAAGTTTCAAGTTTTTTAAACAAATTTAAAATTTGTTTCAATACTTTAACAAAACTTTCAAAATCATAAACACACTACAAAAAAATATATAGAATAGAAATAGAAAAAAATACTTCAAACTACAACAAAAACCATAAAACACATAGTTTCAAATTTTCTAAAACAAACATTAAATTTTTTTTTAATTTCAACAAAACTTTCAAAGTTATAAACAAAAAATTGAAATTTTTTTTTAATTTCATTTAAACTTTAAAAGTTATAAGCAAACCATAAAAACAAAAACTTTATAAAAAAATTTTAAGGATTTTCAAAATTTCAACCAAATCTAAAAAATTGTAAACACGCCACAAAAAAAATATATAAAATAGAAATAGAAAAAAATAGTTCAAACTACAAAAAAAAACCATAAAACGCAAAGTTTCAATATTTTTTTTTTATTTTAAAATATTTTCAACATTTCAACAAAATTTAAAAAATTGTAAACACACCACAAAAAGAAACACAAATTTAGAATAAAAATAGGAAAAAATAGTTCAAACTACAACAAAAATCATAAAAACAAGGTTTCAAATTTTTTTCAAAACTTTCGAATTTTTTTCAAAATTTCAACAATTTCAAAATTATGAAGCACCACAAAAAAAATATAATAAAAATAGCTCCAACTACAACAAAAACCATAAAACGCAAAGTCTCAAATTTTCTAAAAAAATTTAAAATTTTCTTGAAAATTTGAACAATTTTCTAAAAAAATTTCAAAATTGTAAACACACCGCAAAAAAACCAATATAGTTCACATATAGCAAAAACCATATAATGTACAGTTTCGAACTTTATACAAAATTTTGAAAATTTTTTGAAAATTTCATTAAAACGTTCAATTTTTTAACTATATTAATATTTTTTAGAACTTTTCTGGGTATGCAGTTTTACAGTCCATTCAATTTTAGTGCAAGTGACTACAAGATAAAGTTAATTATTGACAATTTTTTTTGCTGAAGTGGATTAGCTTTTTCTTCCATATAAAAAAATTCGAGTAAGGAAAGGCGTGACTCCTCGGCGAAAAAATATTTTCAAAGATCAATGCAATTTTTGAGTTCTCTCAGCCTTACACTTTATTGCACTGAAATTGAATGGGCTATAAAACTGCGTACCCAGAAGTTTTCTACAAATTTTCAATAAAATTTATATATTTTTTTTTTTAATTTGTAAAGTTTTTGTGGATTTCGTGCAAAGGTTCGAACTTTGAGTTAGCTGGTTTTTGTTGTAAAATGTATTATAATTTCATAAAAAGCATAAAATAAAAATGTCAAGTACAAAAAAGTTAGTTCGTCTCGTTGCTATTATTTTGAAGTTAACCTAACCTAACCTGCTATTATTTTGAAGACAGGTTTACATTATACAGGCTGGTGCAAAATTAATCATCCAATTTTATTTTTGAATAACTTTCTTAATACATAAAAAAAAATATTTTGAAAGAAAGAAATTTTCATTTTGATCTTTACGCCCTCCATTTCTTGTCTGTTTTATTCTACAGCTGTATACTTCAGAAGTGTCAAATAAGATTGGACGCCATTTGCAAAAATTATAAATTTTCCGATAGGGTGTTTAATTTTGCGCCGCCTTATATATGTTCTATTTAAGTTATTAGAGCATATTTTGACCATAAAAATATCAATTTTTAAAATTTCTATGGTACAATGGCCTAGATCCTTAAAATGCCCGGCAAAAGCATTTGAGTTGATTTTTAAATTATAAAACTTGCACATTTCAATACCTCAGCACTACGCAAAATGTTTAAATCTGCGCAATTGCCATAATTGAATTATTAAAGGTTTGCTCATTAAGCAGCTTTCTTGTTTCCTCTTGACAAATAGGCTCCCTTACCAAGACACTGGGTTACTAGCTATAGAATTTGAAGTACAAGTAGAGGAAAAGTAAAATTTGTGGGATAAAAATTTTATTTTCAAAATGGTGTGATTATGAGCAATAACTCGCTCAAAGGTTTGTATCGGTGTGTCCAGGACTAATATGACATGAAACACATCTTAGCATACCGTTTAAGACAGGATATCACAGAGTAATTGGGGCAATGCGCGAAAAAAGTAGGCTTTTTCAACATCTAACACCGATGTATTTTAAATATAGGTTCCGGAAATACTTACTAGGTAAAGTTGCTTTAAAAATACATCTGTAATTTATCAAGAATGGTGCATTTAGCAAAATGTAATTAGTCACAGTCCGCAACTCCAAATGTTTTGCTAGTCATGCAAACGCGCACACTGATCAGGCCGATTGGCTTGATTACGATTCTGCCATTATTTCTTTAATTTTTTTTTTTAGTATTTATAAAAAAAAAAATGTGTTATAAATTTTTTTTTCATAGTTTATTATAAAAGCTGGCGTATAACACCTATTATACAGAACCAAAGCTGGAAATTGTATTTGCGAGTGATATCTATTTCTTCTTTTTTAGCTGCTTTCGTTGTTCCTTCTTCTTCTTTCCCAGCAATTTAGCTTCGTTTTCCATCTATAAAGCATTTAATTTTTATTTTGACAAACCAAATTATGGTATATGTAAGTATGATACAAACAACTACAGGGTGTTTCGTCTATACTTGACACCTAAAAGCTATGATTAATTTAGTGACAAATTCATGAATTTCGATTTCCTCCAGTTAAAATTTTATTGGATATAATACAATTAATTGGATCAATGACCGTAAAAAATATACAGAAGTTGGACAACATTTGCAGTAACGCACATTGAGCTCTGTTTTCTGCAACTTTCTAAACCTTTTGGATTGTGGCGTCGATTTCCTCGCGAATACTGGCCTTTAGAGATTCGAGTATTTGACGTTTATTGCGGAAAAGTGTACACCTTTAAGCAGCCTAGCAAAATAAATTTTGCCACTGTCAATTTAGGCTTTCCAGGAGGCTAGTTGGAGATGAGCCGCACAGGGGGCATTGTATTCAGTAGGTTCATGAAACATGAAATGGTAGAAAAAGATTTTTTTAATAGCAGTCGCCTCTCAGCAGGCAATGGCAAACCTCTGAGTGTATTTCTAGCATGAAAAGGAATTTTATAAAAAACCATCTGCCATTCAGAGGTGGCGTAAAATTGTTGGTCCCTCCATTTGTGGAAAAACATCAAGACCCACTCCACAAACAGGAGGAGAAGCTCGGCCGAACTCCCAATTAGCGCACCTCGAATATTTTTTACGATATATAGAATGATGTGTCACGCTCCAAATACTTGTTTTAGCTTTAGCTTCGAACGCTTGATTCACCTTTTGTTAACTATTTCTTAGCATTAGCAATAATTTTTGCTGAACAGACCGGCAAATCCTCAATAAATTTGTAAATTTTCATCTCGGACAGCAATTTTTTAATGAAGGAAATTTGTACCCGTAAAATATTTAGAGCAGCCAAGGAAATTATGACCAAGGGTTTGTGAAAAAACATCAAAACGTACAGCATAAATAGGAGGAGCTCGGCTAAAAGCGCAAAAAGGATGTAAGCGCCATCCTGTGCCGCGCTGTATGGCTCAACAGCTATCCTGTAGGAAACAATCATCATCATTATGTAGCGATTACAGATCAGGGTGAGCTTTAGTTTCGTCCACAATCCTCTTCCAATATTTACGGTTCATAGCAATAGACTTCCAGCCCCTAGGTTAGGTTAGGTTAGGTTGAAGTGGTTGTCCACTTTAGGACACACTCAGGCTCATGGCCCATTGTGATGCCGCGTGTGGAACTATCCCTTATCCCTCTTGAAACCAATGTGTACTTTTCAAAAATTTCGTAAGATCCTTAATTTCGACAGAGCCGAGATCTTCTAATTCATTAAAGAATTGTCTGCCCAAAATGGCGAGCCTACGTCTAGATATAGCAGGACAGTGACACAGAAGATGGGGGATCGTTTCTTCCTTCTCTTCCTCATCTAGACAACTTCTGCAGAAGTCATGTGTTTGCACACCCATTCTCTGGGCGTGATTACCGATTAGGCAATGCCCCGTAATAACTGAAATCAGTGTGTTAAGACTGTGCTTATCTCTTCTTAGTAGAAGTTTCGTGCGTTTAGCATTGATAGTCGGCCACAGCTGTCGAGTGATTTTGCAAGTGGCTTCATTACGCCATCTTTCATTCGCTACTCTTACACTTTCCTCGCGGATACATGTTTGCTAGGGTATACCTATATCATTGTCTATGTACTCATCAGTCAATTTGGAGCCGATTTTCGCTAGTTCATCGGCTTCGCAGTTCCCCTCAATGTCACAATGGCCAGGAACCCATTTTATTATTAGAAGAAATAACTCAGCCATTTCGTTAAGAGAAGCGCGGCATTTCATGGCTACATTGAAGGTTGTCGAATGTTTTGTGAAAGATTTTATCACCGCCTGACTATCAGTGAAAATGCTGATATTATCTCGAGGTATGTACCAGTGTCACGGCGTTCATTATTGCTATCAGTTCAGCCTGAAAGACACTACAGTAGATGGGAAGCCGAAAGCTGGAGGAGATCCACAAATGATCGGAATATACACCTCCGCGCACTCTGCCATCGAGCTTTGAGCCATCTGTGTATACATGATGGACTCGCCCAGTCTTACAACGTCCCGTTCCCACTCTTCCCTCGAGGATAGGAGAGTCACGAACGTTGTAGTGGCAAGTATAGGCGGGACTGTATAGTGCACCTGTCCGGTAAGCCCCAACGTGCCATCCAGACTTTTACCGTGGCCATAGTCTGTGTTTGACCACCTACTTAAAGCGTTCAGCCTCATTGCTGCACTGCGCGCAATGTACTTTGCCTGCTTCCAGCTCCTTACTCGTAGCTCTTTCTGCTAGCCACTATAGCGAACCAATAATCCTCCAAATAAGCTGCCTCGATTAATAGTTGCAAAAATTCGTTACCATTGACCACTGACAGTTAGTGGCTTTCGTCTTCCTTGAAAAATAGATGGACACGCTAATGTTCGCAGCGCACGCACAACACCAGTAACTTTAGTATCATACAAAAGTTGCTAATGCACGGATTAAAGTGCCCAGAACCCACAATTTGGTTTATTTAGAAAGAGTGAAATGTACGCGCGCTCAGTTAAGATATTTGAATAGTTATTTTAAAAATAAAACGCCACACTTTCTGCACGTTCTGTGGCTGTGCCCGCTCCGTGGTTCAAATTTTACTGCACAGGGGTTTCTAAAACGCGATGGAAGTATCAAGTTGAGTAAAAAATATCAAAGTTGTTCAAAATTATTCATAGTTAACTATGAACCGAACCATTCTATACGTATCTACAAGTCAACCAGTTCAACCTATCCTGTGTCAAGTACATGCAGATAAAGCACCCTGTATATACATTTATTGTAAACAAAGTGTAACGCAATTACCTCATTCTCCTCCCTCGCACGCTGCAATTGCTCAGCTTCTTTGATTTCCATCAAACGTAAGTGGGCGATCTCTTCCTTAAAACGACGAATTTGCTCTTCCAGATAACTTCGCTGTGTACGCATTTTATCCATATTCGTGCGTTTGTAAGCTATTTGATTTTCCAAATCGTCGTGCTCCTTGGCAAACCGAACGCCCATCTCCTCGATACGGCTCCTGAATTTCTGCCATGAAGGTTACAAATAAAAAATTAGGAAGTTGCAAATAAAGTTTACAATTTTTTTATATTTTTATTTAGTTTTTTTTTAACTTTTTCACTTTTTTGTTATTTTTTTATTTTTTACTTTTTTTATTTTTTATTTTTTTATGTTTTTTTTTTACTTTATATTTTTTTTATATATTTT